>NC_135803.1:131590683-131734693 GCF_964213995.1 Mustelus asterias | reverse complement strand
TGGGCTCCAAGCATAATTCCCCACTTTTGTCCCTGAGAGGTCCGATTTTTTCCCTGACAACCCTTTTGTTCCTAACGTCTGAATAAAATGCCTTGGGATTCTCCTTAATCCTGTCTGCCAAAAACATTTCGTGACTCCTTTTTGCTCTTCTAATTCCCTGTTTGAGTTCTTTCCTACTTTCTTTGTACTCCTCCAGAGCTCCCTCCGTTTTTAGCTGCCTGGACCTAACATACGCCTCTCTTTTCTTTTTGACCAGTCCCTCAATTTCCCTGGTTATCCACGGTTCTCGAATCCTACCCTTCCTATCCTTTTTTACAGGCACATGCCTGTCCTGTAGCCCTAACAACTGTTCCTTAAAAGACTCCCACATGCCAGATGTGGATTTACCCTCAAACAGCCTCTCCCAATCAAGAGCTGCCAATTTCTGCCTAATCCCACTAAAGTTAGCCTTCCCCCAATCCAACACCTTACCCTTGGGACACCACTCATCCTTTTCCATCACTATCCTAAAGCTAACAGAATTGTGGTCACTATTTGCCACACGTTCGCCTACCGAAACTTTGAAGACCTGACCGGGCTCATTCCCCAGTACTAGGTCCAGTATAGCCCCCTCTCTAGTCGGGCTATCTACATATTGTTCCAAAGAACCCCCCTGTACGCATTTTACAAATTCCTCTCCATTCAGAGTCCCAGTTCTCAGCGATTTCCAGTCTATACCAGGGAAATTGAAGTCTCCCACTACAACAACCCTATTTTTCCTGCACCTATCCAGTATCTCCTGACATATCCGTTCTTCCACTTCCCTTGGGCTGTTGGGGGGCCTGTAGTACACCCCCAACATAGTGACTGCGCCCTTCCTGTTTCTAAGCTCCACCCAGAGTGACTCGTTACACGACCCCTCTGAATTGTCCTCCCTCTGCACCGCTGTAATATGCTCTCCAACTAATACTGCTACTCCCCCACCTCTTTTGGCCCCTCCTCTGTCTCGCCTAAAACACTTGTACCCCGGAATATTCAGCTGCCAGTCCTGTCCCTCTTTCAACCAAGTCTCTGTCACCGCAACCACATCCAAATTCCTCGTGAGCATTAAGGCCCTAAGTTCGTCTGTCTTACCTGCTACGCTCCTTGCATTGAAGTATAAGCACTCCAGACCTCCAGGCCCAGTGAGGTCATCCTCCCCCAGAGTGCTCTTCTTCTTTGCCAGCCTTGTCCCAGCCCCAAGCTCGTCCCCAGCCTCTACACTTGTAGACCTAATATTTTGATCCCCACCCCCCTGCCACATTTTGATCCCCACCACCCTCCTCCCCCTACACCATCCTCCTCCCCCTACACCATCCTCCTCCCCCCTCCTTCCCCCTTCCCCTCCTCCCCTCCTCCCCCCTCTCCCCCCTCCTCCCCCCTTCCCCCTCCCCTCCCCCCCCCCCCATCCTCCCACCTCCTCCTCCTTCCTGCGCCCTCCTGCACCCTCCTCCCCCCTCCTGGACCCTCCCCCCTCCTACATTGATGGTTTGCCCCTTGGTGGTCAACTCTGTATCAAATATCAACTGGTGTAGTTCAGGAGCCCCACTCTGCCAGGACAATCTGCGCTACATCTACTGCAGAGAAAGGCAATGGGCTGGGAAGGTGCGCGATTCACTGGCCTGTTTCCTTTGGGTCTTCTTCTTGGCCAACTGAGTTTTTCCTTTGTGCTCTCCTCCTTCAACACCTCCCCAACAGCCAGCCTCCAGCAGTAATAGCTGTCAGTGACTGTCTCCCAGTTACATCAGCCATCTCCATACCTCACTTGCAGCGGAGATATGTGGAATCTCCCATGTTAGGAGTTGTGGGTTTTAAACAAAAAGACAGAGAATGGGGTTTGCACACACAGATCCAAAGATACACCAACAGATTTTATTGAAGGAAACGTGGACTGTGCAGAATATAAACTGAAACAAAAACTCCTGATACACCCCAATCACTTCAAGGCATGTTTTTTTTTATTTGTGGGACACAGGTGTCACTGGCTGGCCAGCATTTATTGCCCATCCCTAGTTGTCCGAGGGCAGTTGAGAGTCAACCACATTTCTGTCGCTCTGGAGTCACATGTAGGCCAGACCAGGTGAGGACAGCAGATTCCCTTCCCTAAAGGATATTAGTGAACCAGATGGGTTCACCTGACAATTGACAATGGTTTCATGGTCATCAGTAGATTCTTAATTTGAGATTTTTAAAAATTGAATTCAAATTCCACCATCTGTCCTGGTAGAATTCAAACACAGGTCCCCAGAACATTAGCTGAGTTTCTGGATTAACAGTCTAGCGATAATACCACTCGGCCATTGCCTCCCTATGACCTATTCTTAAAGCAATTATGCAACCACTCGGGAATCTAGATATATGAAGCTATCAGCAACATCCAGCATCACTTGTTAATGCTGATACATGGCGATATGGCAATGCCCTGACTCATGAAATGTCTCTTCCTGATACTGATGGTCAAACCAAACTGTATATAGGTGTGAGTGAATCTATCCTTTTGCCACTGAAGATGTTCCTCAGTATTGGAATACTAGTGTGGCAACGTTAATGTAGAGCAGTTCTCTTATGATGACTTCTTGCACACCTTTGTCTTGGACCTCAGGTGAATGTGGCTGAACAGTTTTCCATCAGTTCTGGTCAGCAGACATCCTCTGTTGCTGACTTGAGACACATAACAGCAGCAAAGTGAAGAAGTGTGTCAGTACAAGAACAATCCTGTTTTACCCCACTGCGAATCTCAAAGGGTTCCAATGTTTCCCCATCTTAGCTGACCTTTGCCTTCATGTTGTCATCGAACATGGAGACCACATGGAGACCACACCAGCAGCTTCGGAGGGCAGCCTGTTTTCTCTGGTAGCTTAAATGGATTGCCTGTTCACATGATCGAATGCTGAGATTAATACAGATATTATATAGAGGTCTCCTTTGTTCATGGCACTTCTCTTGCAACGGCCAGGCTAAGAAGATCATGACAATGGTAGATATTTCAGTTCTGAAATGATACAGGAATTTGGGGATAGATGAATTCTGCCACCATCTACAGTCTGATATGCGTAACTCGGGTAAATACTTTTTCCACGATGCTCAGTAGAGAGGTGCCTCGATTATTCTTGCAATCGCTGTGGTTGCCCTTGTTCTTGTACAGGGTCACGATCTTTGCATCATAGATATCCTGGCACATTGCCCCGTCCCGCCAACAAAGACAGAGGGGGTGATCTTATGAAAAAAATTCTAAGTCCAGGACGAGTATGAAAACGGGAGAGTTTTTTGGGTGAGTTCAAATCTGCGATCATATCCATTTAAATTCTCGACTGTAGGGGGAGGGGGTGGGGCTTAAATCACCCGAAAGTTGGCTGAGAGCAGTGGAGAGCACATGTGCAGGTCTCCAGCAGCAGAGGCCTGTCACTCAGCCAGCCTCACACAAAGCATCCCCTCCCCCAGAAACCACAGGGCCCGTGGCATATCACGCACCCCCCGCCACACTCATCCAGACAGCTCTGCCCTCACGATCCACACCCCACCGATCACTACCCCGACACCCCCACCGTGATTGCCAGCCCAACCTCCCTGCAATCGGTGGCCCGACCCACCTTTCTGACCCATCCTTGCAATTACCGGCCCGCTCCCCTCCCATGACCAACCCTGACTGTCCCTCTCTCTCCCCACACCGATCCCTAATGCAGACTGGCAGTAGCTCTCCCTCTCCCTCCCCTCACCCACCACTGACCAATCACTCCTGGTCTGTCCCCAATAGGCCCCACCCCACTGGCACTGTCCAGTGCCTGCTGGGCAGTGCCAGGGTGCCCAGTGTGCACTGCCAGTGTGCCAGGCTGGCAGTGCCAGGCTGACACTACCCAAGGGGTGCCCCTCTTTCCCCCCACCTCCCCAGGGGGCCTCAATGGCCTACGGTTCTACCAGCGAGGCCATCACGACTGGTCCCCGTTGCTGGGAACCAGTTGTGATCCTCGCCAGAGAGAATCTCTCCCGGCGAGGCCACAGAGACAACGATAATGTTCCGGGCTCATTAATTCCATTCTAAACTCATGTAAACTTAACTTATATAAATTATTCAGCCTTGCACCATAAATCAGCGAGAGGCTGATTGCGCCGGATACCCAGTGCCCATAAGATCGCGAGAGGTGAGAAATCGGGCACTGGATTTCTGATTTCTCGGCTCTTATGTGACCTTACTGGCTTGCCCCACCCATCAGCTGGTGATGCCCCACCCCCAGAGGGGTTCATATACATGCTGTTGTAGTGCCCTGTTTCCTATGCTTGATAAGTTCAGGCATGATAGCATCAACACAGAGCTTAGCAAGTGAGTAAACTGCTTTGTTAAGCTCCTTTAATGCAGATTTGATATCCAGCTTTGCTATGACAGACTTTCTATGGTGTCTAGAGCTTCCATGGTGATTGTGATCATGTTCTTCATAGAGTACAACTCAAGATAATGTTTCACACATTTTTCCAACTGTTTATTGCAATCGGTGATGACCTTTCCTTCCGTTGTTTTGAATGGAGTCGTGCTTTTTGCTGATAGACCTGCCAGGTACTGTATAAACACAAGACATTATTATTGTAAGGAAAAGGTGGTGATTCTGGTGAACCTCAGTCTTTATGCTCTGAAATACTTCCTTTACATTATCGTGCAGCCCGTACTGGTTGGAGTTTGACAGAATAAAAAGAAAAGCAGAAATTCACTCAGCTGGCTATTGTTTTCCAAATGATTGCTGTGCCCTAGGAACAATTAGTCATGTCTGTGGTTAGAGAGATTAGAAACAAAACTTGCACTTAAGACGCCAGAAAAGAGTGATTGGAAATGTGCAAGAAATGGATTTACCAATACCTTAGAAATTCTGTTATAGACCATTGCTTTCTCTAACTTTAAAATCATGAACAGAAAAGCAGAAGACATTTTCCTATAATGGCCCATGATTAACGATTTGTAGTTGCAAATTTACTTGCAGAATGCATCATCCTCATTGTGTAGAATGTGTATTATTTTGCCAGGAAGCCACATGTGGAGCATTTTTCTGAAACTGCAGATAGGTAGCATTACACAAAGGCCTCTAAGGAATAATTAGTGTTTCAGGTAATTTTAGCTTCAAGTTAAACTAAAACTATTAAATCCTCTTAACACTCCGTGCTGCAGGAATTAGTGAGCGGGACCTCAGTGTGCAGCGGATGTGTAGGTAATCTAACGTTCTTCAGTTTACACACTCTATAGACTAAAAGAGCAAGCCAGGCCATAAAAATGTACCAATGGCGAATAAATTAAGATCGATAGTCCCTGCTTTGCTAAGACTATTTGGTTCCATACTCATTCCTTTGTTCCTTTAATGTGAAAGGAATGTTCTTAGGTCTCCTCTCGCAATCAGCTCTTGTGTTCATGGATAGATCGGGGCTGTGGTAAGGTCTGCAGACAGGTATTCTCCTGGAATCCAAACTGAGCATCAGAAAGCAGGTTATTAATGAGTACATATCATTTGATGGCTTATTCGGTGGCTGTTCTGATGATTGGGGAGTGGCTGATTGGGCTGTAATTGCACAGTTTAGATTTGTCCTGCTATTTGTGAAGCAGACATAGCTGGGCAATTTTCCACAATGTCTTAGTCGCGCTCTGACAGCTTTGCTGGAGGAAGCCAATAGTTTTTTTAGTAAATCGGTCAACACGGCACCATGTAGCTTTCCAGCTGAGTTCTGATGAAAGATCATCAACCTGAAATGTTAACTCTATTTCTCTCTCCACAGCTACTGCCCAACTAGCTGAGTGTTTGCGGCATTTTCTGTTTTTATTTCAGGCTCTGTGCATCTGCAGTATTTCACTTCTGAGTAACACAGTATTTGTTACAGGACATATTAGTAATGCTGTTAAATTTTTTTTAAATTCCAATTCAATCAAATCAAGTCCAATTCAAAACCTCAACAAGTTGAGACATTCCCGATCCAAGCTGACAAGACAGGGCTGGGTATACATGGGGAGGTAGTAAATTGGATAAGACACTGGCTCAATGGAAGAAGCCAGAGAGTGGTTGTGGAGGATTGCTTCTCTGAGTGGAGGCCTGTGACTAGTGGTGTGCCGCAGGGATCGGTGTTGGGTCCATTGTTGTTTGTCATCTATATCAATGATCTGGATGATAATGTGGTAAATTGGATCAGCAGGTTTGCTGATGATACAAGGATTGGAGGTGTAGTGGACAGTGAGGAAGGTTTTCAAAGCTTGTAGAGGGATTTGGACCAACTAGAAAAATGGGCTGAAAAATGGCAAATGAAATTTAACGCAGACAAGTGTGAGATATTGCACTTTGGAAGGACAAACCAAAGAAGAACGTACAGGGTAAATGGTAGGACTCTGAAGAGTGCAGTTGAACAGAGGGATCTACAGGTACAGAGTTCCCTAAAAGTGACGTCACAGGTGGATAGGGTCGTAAAGAGTGCCTTTGGTACATTGGCCTTTATAAATCGGAGTATCGAGTATAAAAGTTGGAGTGTTATGGTAAGGTTATATAAGGCATTGGTGAGGCCGAATTTGGAGTATTGTGTACAGTTTTGGTCACCTAGTTACAGGAAGGATGTAAATAAGATTGAAAGAGTGCAGAGAAGATTCACAAGGATGTTGCCGGGACTTGAGAAGCTGAGTTACAGAGAGAGATTGAATAGGTTGGGACTTTATTCCCTGAAGCGTAGAAGATTGAGGGGAGATTTGATAGAGGTGTATAAGATTTTGATGGGTATAGATAGAGTGAATGCAAGCAGGCTTTTTCCGCTGAGGCTAGGGGAGAAAAAAACCAGATGGCATGGGTTAAGGGTGAAAGGAGAAAAGTTTAAAGGGAATATTAGGGGGGGCTTCTTCACGCAGAGAGTGGTGGGAGTGTGGAATGAGCTGCCGGATAAAGTGGTAAATGCAGGGTTACTTTTAACATTTAAGAAAAACTTGGACGGGTTCATGGATGAGAGGGGTGTGGAGGGATATGGTCCAAGTGCAGGTCAGTGGGACTAGGCATAAAATGGTTCGGCACAGACAAGAGGGGCCAAAAGGCCTGTTTCTGAGCTGTAATTTTCTATGGTTCTATGGCTCTCACCTCCTGTCTTGGGCTTGATCTACATGATCCAAGCTGATTGGAGTAGGCATTGCACCTCCTCCAAGGCTTGATCTCATTTGCATCTTAGCCAAAAGGCTGAGATGCCGCTTTTAAAAATTGCTTCAAATGAAGCTAAAATGTAACCTAATGACTTCAACCAAGCACAGCATGTCGATACTACACTTGATCTTAGCCAAAAGGCCGAGAAGCTGTTAAATCTGATGCAATTTTAATGTCACCTTTTCTTTATCTGTGATGTGAAATTCTCTCCACTGATTGATAATGACAGAGACTACACCTTTTTATTGCAATTATGGAGACATGGTTAAAGGAGGGATAGCACTGGCAGCTTAACATTCCAGGACATCGTTGTTTTAGACGGGGCAGAAGGGGAAACAAAAGGAGTTGCACTGCTGATTAGGGAGCACATCACAGCTGTGTTGAGGAAGGACATATTGGAGGGATCTTGCAGTAAGACATTATGGGTGGAGCTCAGGAATAGGAAGGATGAAATCACAATGTTAGAAGTGTACTATAGACCTCCCAACAGCCCGCAGGAGACAGCGGAGCAGTTCTGTAGTCAGATACTGAAAAGGCGTGAAAGAAGCAGGGGAGTTGTGGTGGGTGACTTTAACTTCCCCCATACTGACTGGGACCCCCTTACAGCCAGGGGCTCAGATGGAGATCAATTTGTTAGCTGTATCCAGGAGGGCGTTTTGATACAGTATGCTGACAATCCCATTAGGGAGGAGGCCATACTGGATTTGGTACTGGGGAATCAGCCAGGCCAGGTGATCAGTGTTTCGGTGGGGGAACATTTTGGGCTTAGCGACCATAATTCCACAAGATTTCGGGTAGTCATGGATAAGGACAAGAGTGGCCCTCAGGTGAGGGTGCTTAACAAAGAACAAAGAGAACAAAGAACAGTACAGCACAGGAAACAGGCCCTTCGGCCCTCCAAGCCTGTGCCGCTCCTTGGTCCAACTAGACCAATCGTTTGTATCCCTCCATTCCCAGGCTGCTCATGTGACTATCCAGGTAAGTCTTAAACGATGTCAGCGTGCCTGCCTCCACCACCCTACTTGGCAGCGCATTCCAGGCCCCCACCACCCTCTGTGTAAAAAACGTCCCTCTGATGTCTGAGTTATACTTCGCCCCTCTCAGCTTGAGCCCGTGACCCCTCGTGATCGTCACCTCCGACCTGGGAAAAAGCTTCCCACTGTTCACCCTATCTATACCCTTCATAATCTTGTATACCTCTATTAGATCTCCCCTCATTCTCCGTCTTTCCAAGGAGAACAACCCCAGTCTACCCAATCTCTCCTCATAGCTAAGACCCTCCATACCAGGCAACATCCTGGTAAACCTTCTCTGCACTCTCTCCAATGCCTCCACGTCCTTCTGGTAGTGCGGCGACCAGAACTGGACGCAGTACTCCAAATGCGGCCTAACCAGCGTTCTATACAGCTGCATCATCAGACTCCAGCTTTTATACTCTATACCCCGTCCTATAAAGGCAAGCATACCATATGCCTTCTTCACCACCTTCTCCACCTGTGTTGCCACCTTCAAGGATTTGTGGACTTGCACACCTAGGTCCCTCTGTGTTTCTATACTCCTGATGACTCTGCCATTTATTGCATAACTCCTCCCTACATTATTTCTTCCAAAATGCATCACTTCGCATTTATCCGGATTAAATTCCATCTGCCACCTCTCCGCCCAATTTTCCAGCCTATCTATATCCTGCTGTATTGCCCGACAATGCTCTTCGCTATCCGCAATTCCAGCCATCTTTGTGTCATCCGCAAACTTGCTGATTACACCAGTTACACCTTCTTCCAAATCATTTATATATATCACAAATAGCAGAGGTCCCAGTACAGAGCCCTGCGGAACACCACTGGTCACAGACCTCCAGCCGGAAAAAGACCCTTTGACCACTACCCTCTGTCTCCTATGGCCAAGCCAGTTCTCCACCCATCGAGCCACTTCTCCTTGTATCCCATGAGCCTTAACCTTCTTAACCAACCTGCCATGTGGGACTTTGTCAAATGCCTTACTGAAATCCATATAGACGACATCCACGGCCCTTCCTTCATCAACCGTTTTTGTCACTTCCTCAAAAAACTCCACCAAATTTGTAAGGCACGACCTCCCTCTTACAAAACCATGCTGTCTGTCACTAATGAGATTGTTCCGTTCTAAATGCACATACATCCTGTCTCTAAGAATCCTCTCCAACAACTTCCCTACCACGGACGTCAAGCTCACCGGCCTATAATTTCCTGGGTTATCCCTGCTACCCTTCTTAAACAACGGGACCACATTCGCTATCCTCCAATCCTCAGGGACCTCACCCGTGTCCAAAGAAGCGACAAAGATTTCCGTCAGAGGCCCAGCAATTTCCTCTCTCGTCTCCCTGAGCAGTCGAGGATAGATGCCATCAGGCCCTGGGGCTTTGTCAGTTTTAATGTCCCCTAAAAAACCTAACACTTCCTCTCTCGTAATGGAGATTTTCTCTAACGGGTCAACACCTCCCTCCAAGACACTCCCGGTTAACACGCCCCTCTCCTTCGTGAATACCGATGCAAAGTATTCATTTAGGATCTCCCCTATTCCCTTGGGTTCTAAGCATAATTCCCCTCCTTTGTCCCTGAGAGGTCCGATTTTCTCCCTGACAACTCTTTTGTTCCTAACGTATGAATAGAATGCCTTAGGATTCTCCTTAATCCTGCCTGCCAAGAACATCTCGTGCCCTCTTTTTGCCCTTCTAACTCCCCGTTTGAGATCTTTCCTACTCTCTGTATTCCTCCAGAGCTCCATCTGTTTTCAGTTGCCTGGACTTAACGTACGCCTCCCTTTTCATTTTAATCAGATCCTCAATTTCCCTGGTTATCCACGGCTCTCGAATCCTACCTTTCCTATCTTTCCTTTTTACAGGCACATGCCTATCCTGCAGCCTTATCAATAGTTCCTTAAAAGACTCCCACATGCCAGACGCGGACTTACCCTCGAACATCCTCTCCCAATCAACATCCACCAATTCCTGCCTAATCCGGCTATAGTCAGCCTTCCCCCAATTTAGCACCCTGCCTGTAGGACAGCACTCATCCTTGTCCATTACTATCCTAAAGTTAACAGAGTTGTGGTCACTATTTGCCACATGTTCCCCTACCGAAACTTTGACGACCTGACCGGGCTCATTTCCCAGAACTAGGTCCAGTATAGCCCCCTCTCTAGTCGGGCTATCTACATACTGTTCCAAAGAACCTTCCAGTACGCATTTTACAAATTCCTCCCCGTCCGGTCCCCCAGCTCTAAGCACTTTCCAGTCTGTGCCAGGGAAATTAAAGTCCCCCACTACAACAACCCTATTTTTTCTGCACCTATCCAGAATCTCCTGACATATCCTTTCCTCCACTTCCCGTGGGCTGTTGGGTGGTCTGTAGTACACCCCCAGCATAGTGACTGCACCCTTCCTGTTTCTGAGTTCCACCCACAGCGACTCAGTACATGACCCCTCTAAGTTGTCTCCCCTCTGCACCGCGGTAATATGCTCCTTAACTAATATCGCTACTCCCCCACCTTTTTTAGCCCCTCCTCTGTCTCGCCTAAAACACTGATACCCCGGAATATTCAGCTGCCAGTCCTGTCGTTCTTTTAACCAAGTTTCCGTCACCGCAACCACATCCAAATTCCGCACAAGCATTAAGGCCCTAAGTTCGTCTGTTTTACCCGTTACACTCCTCGCATTGAAGCAGATGCACTCCAGACCTCCAGGCCCAGTCAGGTCCTCCTCCTCCAGAGTGCTCCTCTTCTTAGCTAGCCTTGCCCTGGCCCCCAGCTCGACCCCAGCCTCAGTATTTACTGACCTCCTGTTTTGTTCCCCACCCCCCTGCCACACTAGTTTAAATCCTGCCGAAACACTCGAGCAAAACTCCCAGCCAGGATATTTGCTCCCTTCCAGTTAAGGTGTAACCCATCCTTTCTGTACAGTTGCCATCCTGACTTGAAGATTTCCCAGTTATCTATGAATTTAAAACCCTCCCTCTTGCACCAATTGGGTGAGGGCCAATTACATCCAAATTAGACAGGAACTGAGGAATGTGGATTGGGGAATGGCTATTTGAGGGTAAATCCACGTTTGACATGTGGGAGGTTTTTAAACGCCAGTTGGTTGAAGTGCAGGATAGGCATGTCCCTGCAAAAATGAAGGATAGAAATGGCAGGATTCGGGAACCATGGATGACAAGGGAAATTGTAAGCTTAGTCAAAAGAAAAAAGGAAGCACAGGATAGATCTAGGCATCTAAAAACTGACAAAGCCCTTGAGTAGTATAGTGAAAGTAAAAAGGAACTTAGACGGGCTAAAAGGGGCCATGAAATGTCTTTAGCAAACTGGATCAAGAAGAATCCCAAGGCTTTTTATGCATATATTAGGAGCAAGAGGGATAACAAGAGAAAAGTTAGGCCCATTCCATGCATAACTTCCCTCTATTGTCCTTGAGTGGGCCTACCTATGCAACATTTAAGGGGCAAGTGGATGAGTACATGAATAAGGAGGGAATAGAGGGATAAAGACCGAGTAAGGGTGTGGTGAACCATAGATGGTTACCACTATGGGTACTGAACCATAGATGGTTAGCACTATGGGTACTTGTACATATGTTACTGTTGGGGTTAGGGTTGGGGTGTTCTACCTGTTGGTATTGTTCTGTGGTACACTCCGGTTGGCTCCGCCTACCTGTAGGAGTATAAAGGTCACTGCACTGCCTAGTGACCCTTTAGTCTGGGATTGTATTGTTAAGCAATATGCTCCATTCTTGTTACTAATAAAAGCCTTTATTTGCCGGGTACGATCCAGCCTCCCGAGTGAATTAATCGCGCATCAAAGGGCAGAAGGTTTTTTTTAGTTTAGTTAGGGTACCATGATTAGCACAGGCTTGGAGGGTGCAAGAGCCTGTTCCTGAGCGCTGTACTTTTCTTCGTTTTTCTTCTCAAGACATAGGTTCTGCTAAGACTTCTTCAATTTGTTAATGACCCAATGTCAAACGTTGTTCTGGCAATGTTGATAGTGACTACCACCGTGAGTAGTGGATAGAACAAGTAATAGTAATGGCATCTGATCCTTTGTACCCAGGCTACTGAACACAGAAGTTCTTTTTAAGCTGCAAAAGTAATATACATATCATCACAAAACATATTTCTATGCCTCATATCTTATGTAGTGCTTTATCATCTAAACAGAGCATTCCAAAGTGCTTCAATGTTGAAGTGAAGTTACTGTTGCTATGTGGGCAAATGCAGCCATTTTGTCTGTAGCACAATATTACAAACAGAAAGTGGGATTTTAACTAGTTATCGTATTTATGGTGGTGTTGATTGAGGAAGAAATCTACATCTACTAAAGGATAGTTTAAGTCCATCTGAATAGACAGACAGGCTCCCGGTTCAATATCTAATCTGAAAGAAAGCTCAGTGTTTCCAAAGAACAAATATCAAAATGTCAGCCTCCGTTGTGTTTTCAGTCATGGAGTGGGGCTTAAACCCAAAACCTTTCAGCTCAGAAGCAATTGTCAAACAGAAATTAAACTTAGCTCTGTCAGAGAGTCATCCAGACTCGAAACGTTAGCTCTGTTCTCTCTCCACAGAGGCTGTCAGACGTGCTGAGATTTTCCAGCATTTTCTATTTTTTTTTTATTTTTTACTGCATCCGCAGTAATTTGCTTTTAATTTAATTTAGACACTAAACCCTCCTGGCACAGGGTTTTGCTCATCAGCCGTGAACTCTGGGAATTGGGATGTGAAGTTTAGTCAATTTGCATGGTTTTCTGTCCATGACAAGAAAGAATCACACCAATGTTGTTGACATCCAAATTTCCAAAACAAAGTTCTATGCTGGAAGTACAAATTCATAAATGTTTTAAGTTTATTTTTTAGTGTCACAAGTAGGCTTACATTAATGAAGTTACTGTGAAAATCCCCTTATTCACCTCAGGGATTGGCCAGGTGGGCAGTAAGGTAACAAATGGAATTCACCTCGGAGAAATCTGAGGTAATACTTGGGGAGAGCAAACGAGGCAAGGGAATAGACAACAAACTGTAGCAAGTGTCGAGAAACACATGTCTCCTGAAGGTCACAGGACAGATGTTTTAGGTTTTTAAGAAGGCATATGGATACTTTCCTTTCCCAGGCAAAGAGTACAGGAGCAAAGGGGTTAAGCTGGAATTGTATAGTACACTAGTCAGACTGTAGATAAAGTACTACATACAGTTCTGGTCACTGCATTATAGGAAGGATGTGATCACACTAGAGAGGCTTTACAAGGATGTCAGCAGGACTGGAGAATCGCAGCTATGAGGAAAGATTGGTCAGGCTTGAGTTGTTTTCTTTAAAACAGAGAAGGCCGAAGGAACATTTAACTGAGGTGTATATAGTTATCAGTGACCTCAATGGAGTGGGTATATCCATTGGCAAATAGGCCAATAATCCAGGGATGTAGATATAAAGTCGAATCGATAGAAGTAGAGGGGAGTTGAAGTGTAATCTTTTTCACCCAGAGAATGGTGGATGTGGTATTCACCGTCTGAGAGTTTAGTGGAGGCAGCAATTCTCATTGCATTAAAAAAAACATTTAAAGCACTGTAACAAGGCCCAGAGTTGGAAGGCAGGATTAAGTCGGGTACCTTTTAATTGGCTGGCATGAACGCAATGGGCCAAATGGCATCCACTTGTGCCATAAGTTTTTCTATGTTTCTATCTTTTAGGTTTTGTTTCAGTTCTTAAAAGGTTAAAAAAAATGTTGGAACAAACATCTGCATTCAAGTCTGCGAGCATGAGTGCATGATGCCTAAATCTAATCATGCGTGATTTTTTTGTTGCTGTCCAAAGACATAAATAAATTGCCCATTTTCAGCTCCTGGCAAGATATGTTGTTCCCCGAATAGGGTGTATTGTTTGAACTAATTATTTTGTATTATAGTCGGTTAGGAAAACAACATTAACCAGAATATTGTTTTATTACCTTCCATCATAGATCTAAAAGATATTAGAATTTATAAAGAGCACATAAAATAACTCTGACAAAGATTTAATTTGAAATATGTCACTGAGATCTATAAAAATGTTATGCAGAATCACCATTTCATGTATAGGTATCAAAAGTCATCAGCCATTCCAAGAGAACAACTGATAATACTTGACATTTTCTTACGTCGGTTCCGAGCCTACGCTGGGATAAATTAGTCAGATGGGACTTCAGTTGCCAGTTCAAGGATCCAATACAAGAGAAGACAAAAGCTAGTAGTCATTGGAAGAACAAAAAGACAAGGAAGAAGATTGTAGTCAGACCCTACCAGGATCAGCCATTCTTTTCTGCAATCCAGAAATAATTCATTTTGCTCATGCATTTACTGAGAGTTACAATGATTCCAAATACTCAAATAAAACCCATTGTAGCTTACCAATACAGCAAAAACAATTGTCATTTTCGATAGCTAACAATGCAGCTCATTATAATAATAATAAACCACAATATACAAAACATTTTAAAAATGGAATACGACTTTACATTTGAGAACAGTTTTTTGTATTAGTTTATGCATTCACATGCTCCACATCAGGGTATGTTATACTGGTTGTGGTCTCAGGTGTTTTTGAATATATATTGTATTATGTGGATCTACAGTGATACATAGGCTAAAGCACTGCCACTTGGTTCAGGAGGCCTTCTGCACTTGGAAATTCACAGACCTTATCCTAATGATCCAGGCTGCCTGCATAACTTCAATCTATCAGCCAGAGCCTGATAAAAGGCTTCTATATTCACCCCCTGAGACACTGAGCAATCAAAAGACAAATCATTAGGGTGGGACATGCTCCATTCTTCCACAGTTGTTCCGAAATAAGTAATTTTACAGCTGACAAGGGAACAATACGATTTAGGGAACTCATTAGTGTATTGTTGGGTTGTGCTCCAGCACCCTATGATACGAATACGTCTATTATAAAGTAGCGCAATCGTTAATAACTAGATTTTTAAGTAAAGCCACAAAAGTAAACATATCTATCTCAAAGTACTTTAGATGTGCATTTTTCAAAGATGGCAGGTCAAGTTGATAAGGTTGTTAAAAAATAAATGGGATACTGGGCTTTATAAATAAAGACAGGATACAAGAGCAAGTTATGGTAAACCTTTAGAGCTGGTTAGGCCTCAGCTGGTGCATTGTGTCCAATTCTGGGCAGTATATTTTAGAAAGGATGTTAAGGCCTTGGGAAGGAGATTTACCAACATGGTACTACGGATAAGGGACTTGATCTTTGTGGAGGGAATTTGAAGCTGGGTGTGTTCTTTTTCGAGCAGAAAGGTTAAGGAAAATAGGAGCACTTAAATTTATGTAAGGTTCTGATAGAGCAGATAAAGGAGAATTTGTTTCCACTGCTGAAAGGGTCGGTAACAAAAGAACCAAGATTTAAGATAATTGGTGAAAACGTAATCCAGGGGATTTTGTTTTTCACCTAACTAGTTGTAATGATATGGAATGCATTATGTGAAAGGATGGTGGAAGCAGATTCAATGATGATTTTAAAAATTGGATATTAACTTGAAAAGGAGAAATTTGCAATGATATGTGGAAAGAGCAAGGCCTGGGACTAATTGAATAGCTCTTTCAAAGAACTAGCACAGATACAATGAGACGAGTGTCCCCCTGTGCTGGTAATGATTCCAGCTGCTGCCTTAAGAGAACACTTAAATATATTCCATAATATAATCAGTTTTAAAGTTGCTTCAATACGGATTTCAGCACATTTCCTCAGGTTAACACTCTTGTTTTCTCTGCAGCAGATTGATTTTTGCATGGAGTTATTGACATGGAAAAAATACGTTTGTTTCACTCAAAAAATATTACTCAAGGTAATTGCCGAACCTGGACACTGCATTATTGGTGCTTCAAGCTGACATCATCCTGCCATCAAGTCAACTTTATCCCACCACCGAGTCTTAGACTTTAACTTTGGACCCTCTCATATTATGTCCTCTGTCTACAAATAGGACACTTCTTCTAACCTCTGTAGATGCCCATTTGAATTCTCCGATTAATTCTCCCTCCCTCTTTTCTTTGCTCCATTTGGACCCTGTTTCCTTGCCTTCCTGGTAATCTTTCATGCCACCTTCTGTTTCTCGTTGCCTGTCCCAGAGGAGAATTGTTCCACCCAGAAATGAGCTGTAAATGGGTGGAAATTTACCCTCTGTAAGATTTTATTGCAAGAGTTTCAAGGCTATTCAACAAGATAGGTGATAAGGATGAACAGAATGAACCTTCATAGCAAGCAAAGTGTTCAAATCTTTACATATTTATTGAGTATATAAAGTGTTCAATTATGTGGATCACCACAGGGTGTTTATAGATGAAATCAATAGGCCGTTTGATAAATACTCACAGTTGGTTCCTCAGGTGTGGTGTAAAATTTTAAATAGCTTTATTCTCTAGGATTTAACAAGTATAGAATAATTGCATTCTGTTTATAATTCAGTAGGATTTGACTTCACTTCCCATCCGTGGGTAATTTTTTCTCCTTATTTTAATGTATTATCTTTATTACCTTTTACCATGTCGTTGCTTTCAGTGCTTCTCTAGGCAATTACATGTGGATTTTTAGTTTTTGCCCTTTTTCATAACCTCAGTTTCTGGCACTAGAATCTACTGAGACCACAGCAAGTACACATTATGAACTTAACAACCATTTATTGCAATCCATAATTTTGCTTTAGGATAGAAGCTGGAAATTCGCTGACCTTATACCTGAAATTGCAGAATAACTCAAAAGGTTATTAAAAGGGAGCCTCAGACTCCAAGCCATCTGTTCCACCAAAAAGGGATTATAGGAAGTGACTATAGGGGCCGCTTAAGGCAAAACAGCTGTTCCCAGGCCAAAATCAATGAATAAGCAATTTAGCAAAAACAGAAGAGAAAAATAAATCAAAAAATAAATTCACAGGTTCTGAGTTTTCCAAACCAGCAAATCATACAGAAATGAGGTGCATGAATTATCTGTACATATATATATACACACACACACACACACACACACACACACGTAGTTCTCTCAGTATCTTATGGAAATTTATTGGTTCTTTTTAACAGGAATTATCAATGGAGTCATGAGTTTGAATTAACATATCATAATTTGACATGTGCATTAGATTGCAACAAAGTTATACAAACATTTAAAAATGCAATTATAAGTTTGTGTTTCAAAGATTCAAATATCACTAGGGCAACAATTTATCCCCTTAAAGGATAAATTAAACAAATTGCAACATCTATATATTTGCATCGTCATCATATTGGATCAGATCTTGTTGGAAAATTAACAGTATATTAATGTCACACATTGTTATTAATATGTAAATCGGACAGGAAATTCAGAGGATTAAGAGGTATGCGGGCCTGCATTTTATGACTGGGTTGGGGGGGGGGGGAAGGAAAGAGAAGGGTTTGTTCCCCTTCCCCACAACCCCGTAAGGAAGTTCTATGTCAGCCTGCCCTGCAGCCATCACACACAAATGGAGAATTAATGGAGAGTGAGACTTCCGCCCCTCAGGAGGGAAGCTGCTAGCCCATACAATTAGCTGGCAACTCCAGCAGTGCCAAAAGCTCAGTAATGCCAATGGCTCAGTAGTGGCCACTGCCGAAGCTGCAACCAGTCCCTTGAAGAAGGCCCAATGGATCCCAGAGCGAGGGTTCGGCCAGTTTAGGGAAGGGGGCAGAGGACTGGGGGTGGTGGTTTTTGGACAGAAGGTGGGTACTATCTTAGGGAGGCTTTCCCCAACGCACAAATGGCACACCCTGAAGAAAATATCCTCACTTCCTTCCTGCCCTTTTAATTTTTAGTTTTAAATGGCTTGCCCACTCCCACCTGAGTGTCCACACCAACTATATTATGGCATAGACAGCATATTATTGGGGTCAATTGTCCTGTTAGTAAGCTCATTTGACCCATCATTATTTATTTACATATGACTGGTGGGGTGCCAATTTCAGTGCCCTCCCACTTATTCTGTGAGGGTGAGCTCAAGGGTCGATGGGGAGGTCACATGTTTCCCCTCCCCCACCCCAATCCAAAAATACATCCAGTGAGGACCCATGAAATCCAACCCATGGTGTCAGTTACAAGTCTCCACAACTTCATGATCAATGTACCCTGCTCCACCATTTGCTTTGTACAAACAGCATCTCCTAAGCCTCCCCATTAAATTTAAGAACTTGCTATATTTGTGAATTCATTGCCCATGAAATTCACCACAGAAAGTTAGGATTGAAAGTTAACAGGGTAAATATCTTTCTGACTACATGATGATTGTTAATCGACCTCTCTCTCTCTCCCAGGAAAGGAATAATTTAAATTGTTCCATTTTTTTCCCTGAATGTAGCCATTTGTAATTGAGATATTAAAAATATGATTTTTTTTAAAAAACCTTTTTATTTTTCCTTTGTGTTTCTTTTTCTCTGTCTTGATGCAATCTTTCTTTTCCTCGGTTTAATTTCTCCTTCTGGACCTGATCCAACCATCTTCTCTTTCATTTTTCTGTTTCTTTCTCAATTCTTAAATCTCATTCACTAAGAAGACAGGGTGTTGACCCTGCTGTTTGCTAAGGTCCCAGAAACCTGATTTCTCTTGCCTATCATTATCGGCTTACATTTCCAGCAACTAAAGGTGCAAAAAAATGTTTTGAACTGAAGGATGCAGAAACAAGTTAAATGGCGCCGGATGGAAGATGCAGCAAGATCCAGCACATGACACCATTTCAGACAATGGCCTTTTCAATTCTTCAGCAAGTATAATGGTTCAGTCTCAATAGTTCATGACTAGAGGCTTAATCCCCCTATTTTCCAGCATGGAATTACACTTTATGAAAATTCAGACATATCACTTTAATTCAGCAGCAACGTCCTCAGGGGTTCAGTGCTGGTAGCATTTACCTAAAGATATGGGTATGAGACCTCATGGTCAAGAAACATTGTAAACCTTTTGCTCCCTTACTGTTTTGCGTACAAAGATGCTTCATGTTCTCCTTTACCGTTTTGCGTACTTCATATTCACCCAAGGGAATATTGCATGACAAATTCACATTTTATTTGCTGAAATTCATGGTGTCAATTGTTTAATGACCCTCATATGCTCATCATATGACTCGATGGTTCAAGGAATAAAGGTTCCATTGTAGACAACATCCTACAGCGATGTTCCTTGTATCCAGTTTGAGATAATTGTATTGCTCCTTGTGAATTGTAGCAAAGCTATTCCTAAACCTTACAAGATTTAAACGTCACCCACTTTGTAGTGAACTTTTGGGAAATAGAACATCCCCTCCTATTCCAGGGTGAAGCGTTGCAAAGCGAGTGAGTTAAGATCACTATCACATGAATAGTTTATCTCTCGGCCACAGCTCACTTCTCAAAGACCTTTCCATTTATACAATAGTGGGTAGTTGCTTCTGCAGGAGAAAGGTTTTTCTCCTCCAGTCGCAGTGTTATTTGATGTGGTTTTGTTGACACACTGTGGTATTATGTGAAACTAACAGAGACCCACAAAATATGTGTGGTCAAATTAATATCTTTTTTTGCAACAATATTTCTATAAATGCAGGACTTCTAGTTATCCTTTCACAAAAGTCTTTAACAGAAACAAAACATTTCCCTCTGGAAAATGTTACCTAAAGCTGTCCATGTGTGAGAACAGGCCTAAGCAAATAAATACAACTTTCTCAAGAGTCTGATTTTGTGACCTGTTAATAGTCATTGAATATGAAAGTCTAATTGGGAACTGTTTACTCTGGAGTTGACAAGACAGATTTACATCTGATGAGCTCAATTAAAGGAATAAACACTCCATTTCCTTGAAATCTGCCCATTAGAATTTCAGCATCCATGATCAAAGGAAACAGCTTCCTACCAGTCTTGTTCCAAGCTAAAGTATTTGTTTGGGATTCAAGTTTCATGGCAAAATTATAAGTGCTGTTTCCTTGAGTCTAAGTTTGTGCAGCGACATGCCCATTTGAGTTGCACTGTGTAGAAACTCCGCTTGTGTACAGACTGTTGTCATTATCTTTGCCTAAAGAATCAGCACCAGAGGTGGACTTACAATTAAACACACAGTGCTTAGGCACAGGGTCCCAACCACTAGAGAAACCCCATGGACAGTGCACTGGACACCCAATTAGGGCCTGCTTACTCTCCATGTGTTGATAGGCTCAATTAGTGTAAGAGTGTGGGGGGTGTGAGGGCGTGGGGAGGAGGGGGGTGTGAGGGCGTGGGGAGGAGGGGGGGTGTGAGGGCGTGGGGAGGAGGGGGGGTGTGAGGGCGTGGGGAGGAGGGGGGGTGTGAGGGCGTGGGGAGGAGGGGGGTGTGAGGGCGTGGGGAGGAGGGGGGTGTGAGGGCGTGGGGAGGGGGGGAGTGTGAGGGCGTGGGGAGGAGGGGGGTGTGAGGGCGTGGGGAGGAGGGGAGTGTGAGGGCGTGGGGAGGAGGGGAGTGTGAGGGCGTGGGGAGGAGGGGAGTGTGAGGGCGTGGGGAGGAGGGGAGTGTGAGGGCGTGGGGAGGAGGGGAGTGTGAGGGCGTGGGGAGGAGGGGAGTGTGAGGGCGTGGGGAGGAGGGGAGTGTGAGGGCGTGGGGAGGAGGGGAGTGTGAGGGCGTGGGGAGGAGGGGAGTGTGAGGGCGTGGGGAGGAGGGGAGTGTGAGGGCGTGGGGAGGAGGGGAGTGTGAGGGCGTGGGGAGGAGGGGAGTGTGAGGGCGTGGGGAGGAGGGGAGTGTGAGGGCGTGGGGAGGAGGGGAGTGTGTGAGGGGGTTTGCCAGGATTGCAGACTTGCAGGGAGAGAGAGTGTGGGGGAGCCAGGTTACATTTTGTAGGGAGGGAGACTTGGTCATGGGGTTGGAGGTCCACGGGGGGGGGGGGGGGGGGGGAAGAGGCTGTGAGTTGGTGAGGGGGGGGGAATAGGCAGGGGAAGAGTAGAGTGAGTGTTGTTTGAAATGCAGAATCATAACTTCATAATTAAAAGATGAATCCAATGTTTGCAGAATCATAACTTCATAATTAAAAGATGAATCCAATGTTTGCAGAGCTTGAATTGAAGGTGATAAAAACATGGGATTGACCGCGCAAACGCTTCTCTTTCAGGAACTTCATTCAAATCAAGATCAGTTTCTTTAGCAATATGAGGTGACACTATCAACCTAGCAGTCAAAAATGCAGAACATTGAAGGCGAGACAAGAGGATGTAGCTCAGCAAAAAGACAGTTTGTCATTTTACTTTAAAAAGTGCTAAGTATTGAACAGTGCACAAACTGCACACTCATCCTCATGCTGTGGCTTCCATCTTTGTGTTCTGTGGGGTGAAGGTTTTGGCAGCCAAGTAGCAATCCATATTGAATTTATTCAAATTTGTTTATGCTTCCAACAAACAATTGGCAGAACTGCTTTCTAACAAGCATGTTGCAAGAGCATACATGAGTGCAAACATGAAAGAACGAAACAGTGAGAATAAAACAACTACTAGAACAAAGGTAGATGGTAATCAGCAGGATGTTTCCTTGCCATGTTTGACCTAATGTATGTTGTTAGACTCCTTACTGTGTTTACCTCAGTCCAACGTCGGCATCTCCACGTGGGGAGGGGGGTGAGGGTGGGTGGGGAGGGGGGTGAGGGTGGGGGGCTTTGAAATAAGGTGTGCCACTAATGGTAAATCCACCTCTGATTAGCACTACTGTATTCTTTAAATTCACCCAACAGAAATTCTAAACCTAGTTTGTTCAAATCCAGTACAAAGAATAACTTTTGTATAATAAGTTCTTTCAGATAATTGTCCATGCCTTTTTGCCACACAAGAAAAAGATTTATCATCTCATCCATCCTTCCCAAGTCATTCTTTTCACGCCATTCCCATCCTATTCCTCCCATGCCATTCCCATCCCTCTCTTGTCATTCCCCCATCCCTCACGGAAACAATTGCTCCAGCCAGGCTTACTTTGCTTTTGGGATATCCAAACCTTCCGCTACCAACCTCACCGTCCCATTGCCACCTCCACTGGCAGCCACGTGTGTCACATGCTCCAATCCTCCGTACGTTTCCATGGGATTGCATCCGATAAACCCACCATAGAAAGAGTCCTTAAACTGACCAATCAAAACAGTCTCAACTAACAAAGACTGAGTATTATTACAGATGGCCCTGTTTGGCTCTCGACGTGGAGATGCCGGCGTTGGACTGGGGTAAACACAGTAAGGAGTCTAACAACACCAGGTTAAAGTCCAACAGGTTTATTTGGTAGCAAACGCCACTAGCTTTCGGAGCGCTGCTCCTTCGTCAGGTGAGAGCAGCGCTCCGAAAACTAGTGGTGTTTGCTACCGAATAAACCTGTTGGACTTTAACCTGGTGTTGTTAGACTCCTTACTGGGCTCTTGACACCCCAGGGTGTGGAGTTTGTAAACTGATGCTGTAAGGATGTTCTGTAATTTTGTTCTAGTAGTTGTTTTATTCTCACTGTTTCGTTCTTTCATGTTTGCACTCATGTATGCTCTTGCAACATGCTTGTTAGAAAGCAGTTCTGCCAATTGTTTGTTGGAAGCATAAACAAATTTGAATAAATTCAATATGGATTGCTACTTGGCTGCCAAAAGTGAATGATTCTTACCTCCTTCACTGGTGCTGGAACTCTTTCGGATAAAATACATACATTTATTTCAAACAGTATCCCATCATGTTTAGCATGGTATTTGTATTTTTTTTCCAAACCTCAGGGCAGATGCACAGCTTTCTCCTGTGTCACACACTAGATATTAGAACAGTGATAGCTAATTCCACAACAAAACCATCCACCGATCAAATGATTACAAGCTGTTATATTTCAGTCAACTGCCCTTGAAATTCTATTGCCAATATAATCTGAATAAACAACATTTATTTTGATTGTTTCTTTGGCAAGTTTGCTTTGAGCTACTCTGGTTGCTCTAACTCGTAGAATGCTGGACTGCAATTGGCACAATATTAAAATCTACCCTCAACTGAGTAAGTCTGGTGTTGCTGCAAAGTGAAGGGTTCAGTGGATGTTGAACAGTCCATCTCAGTAGAAGACCTAATCCGTTTACGCAAATTAAACAAAGAAAAGATCCTTCAGCTAAAACACTTTCAAGGAAACAGTTTCTGTCATGAAGAATGCATTGAGACTGTAACACAAGCTGACAATTCAGATGCTCTATAATCCACTTGAGCATTAGGCTTGCAGTTCATGATGTCACCTCAATGCCCTCCGGCTGTGTAACAAACTCCAAACCATCTACTATTCTCTTACACTCCTGAGGCACAAATGAAAGGTATAGAGTTAGAATAGTCAAGAAATTCTCAGACGCAGGCTCCGAGGGTCAACAAATAAATACAACAGGATTGATTTCAATTCTTCAAATACAAGCTGTTTTCATCAATTGCGTATATTCAGAGTTAGCCCATTTAGAACTGATCACAATACGTTATTCAGCAGGTAACATTATTATTATTTTTGCAAAGTGGTCAAAGATCAACACCTGCTCTCCAATGCCACAGATACAGTGCACAAATTTTGATCAAAAAATGAATGTTCCACTTTGAACGAGAGACTGAAATGGATGTAACAATCATTGCTAAATTAAGCACTTCATCCCTCTTGGTAAGCAATGTGTAATTGCGTGTGGTGATGTCAACTTTGTGTTCGTAATGCAAATTTGAGTTTGTAACTGAGGAAGTGATTACACACATCCCTTCCTTTGTGCCAATTAATGCAATAATTAAGAATGAATCATCAACTTTGCATTCTGTACATATTTCTCCAGCACTGTGTTAAAGGGTGAAATCGGAATGAATGCATTTGGAGAATTTAAATTCTGTTTATCAAATAAATCTGCATTAAAAAGCTAGCCTCGATAACAGTGACCATGAAACAACCAGATTGTCGCAAAACCCATCTGATTTATTAATGTGCTTCAGGGAAGGAAATCGGTCATCCTTACCTGGTCTGGCCTACTATGTGACATCAAACCCACCGCAATGTGGCTTGACTCTTAACTGCCATCTGAAATGACCGAGCAAGCCAGTCAGTCATATCAAACTGCTACAATAAAGACCAAATAGCTGGCATCAACCTGGGCATCAAACACAGCATAGGCACACCCAGCCCATTGACCCTGCAAAGTCCTCCTCACTGACATCTGTGGACTTGCGCCAAAATTGGGAGAGCTGATTTACAGACTAATCAAGCAACAGCCTGATACAGTTATATTCACTGAATCATACCTTACAGGCAGTGTCCCAGAGCCCTCCAATACCATGGCTGCATTTCTTGTCCTACAGGCAGGACAGACCCCCAGAGGTGATGGTACAGTTGGGAAGTAGTGGCCCTGGGATTCCTCAACATCCAGACCCCGTGAGGTGTTGTGGCATTAGGTCAAACATGGCAAGGAAACATCCTGCTGATTACCATCTACCTCCTCCCAAGGCTGATGAACACTGAGGGTAGCATGACTATGGAACATAATCTGAGTGGGGACTTCAATGTCCATCATCAAGAGTGTCTCAGTAACACCAATACATGCTGCCAGAATCCTGCAGGACATAGCTGCTATCCTGGGTCTGTGGCAGGTGCTGAGAATCAATACAAGGTAAAACCTGCTTAATCTCTTCCTCACCAATCTACCTGTCCCTCGTGCATCTGTCCATGACAGTATCAGTAGGAGTGGCTACCACACTCCTTGTGGAAATGAAGTCCAGGCTTCACACTGAGGACACCTTCCATTATGTTGTGTGGCACAACCACTACACTAAATTGGGTAGATTTAGAACAGATCTAGCACCTCAAAATTGGACATCCACAAGATGTCATCACCGGTGGTAAAATATTATTGTACTACAGCTTATAACCTCATGGAATATGCATCCTTTAACCATTACTATCAAGCTAGGAGTCCAACCCTGGTTCAACAAAAGAGTGCAGGGAAAAATTAAAGAATCATTACCAGAAATATTTAAAAATGAAGTGCCAATCAGGTGAATCTGCAGAACAGGACAACATACATGTTAAGTAGTGGAAGCGGCATGCTATGGATAGAACTAAGTGATCTCACAACCAATAGATAAGGTCAAAGCTCCCAGTTCTGCCTCAGTGGTGATTGGTGGACAAAGATTAAACAACTAATTAACATCTCCATCCTTGATCATAGCAAAACCGAGCATGCCAATGCAAAAGACAAGCCTTTGCAACCATCTTCATTCATATTTAGATGATCCGCCTCAGCTTCATCCTGAGGCCCCAATGACATTCCACCTGCAGTACTAAAGACTTGTACAGAACTTAGCTGCACTCCTAACCAACATGTTCCAGTATTATTTGAATCGCCTTAATAAGGGACCTCTGATTATCCAATTGTAATTAACTCTAATTTGCATAAAGTTAGCATGGTCAATAAAAAACAAGTAAGTGTGCATTCACAAGTCCAAGACTTTAAAAGCAGAAATGGGAAGGGAGGAGGAGAGATGGGTTTTATACCAGTTACTGTTCTTTGCTCAGAGAAAAGTTAACAAAATAATTGAAAAAGAAGGAATTTCTATTTATACAGCATCTTCCACAATTTCAGCACATTCCAAAGTGCTTCACAGCCAATAAGTACTCTTAATGTATAGTCTTAGTTGTAACATATTAAAGCCCACATATTTACTGTTGTACCTCCAAGAGCAATATTAATACTAAATATTTTGTTGTGAATATCTAGTTCATGTATTTTACAGGACAGCTTTTGGATTTGGGAATTCAAGGCTTAACAGTAGGAAATGGGACGAATGCAATGAAAACAAGTTTGAAGTCTATCACCCTTAAAAGGATTTGTTCATGTGGTATCATAGTTTTTCCAAAATTTGACACCAAGCCATTTTAGGAATATTATTAAAGCAGTGTACTGATCAATCAGCATTCTGAAACCAGGAAAAGGAATGTTACTATGAATTTGAGGTTATCTATTCACACCTAGACCCATAGGCCCTGTGCCCATTGACCTATATTGACTTCCAGTTAACCAACACCTCCATTTTAACATTTTCATTCTTGGTTTCAAATTTCTTCATGGCCTAGCACTTCATTAGCTCTGTAATCTTCTCCAGTAGCACAACCCTCTGAGATAGAGTCATAGGGGTTTACAGCGTGGAAACAGGCCCTTTGGCGCAACTTGTCCCTGCCGTCCTTTTTTTAAACCACTAAGCTAGTCCTAATTACCTGCATATGGTCCATATCCCTCTATACCCATGTAACTGTCTAAATGCTTTTTAAAAGACAAAAATTGTACCCACCTCTACCACTACCCCTGGCAGCTTGTTCCAGACACTCACCACCCTCTATGTGAAAAAATTGCCCCTCTGGATCCTTTTGTATCTCTCCCCTCTCACCTTTAACCTATGCCCTCTAGTTTTAGGCTCCAAAGATGTTGACTATCTAGCTGATTTTTGCCCCTCATTATTTTATAGACCTCTATAAGATCACCCCGAAGCCTCCTATGCTCCAGGGAAAACGTTTATCCAGCCTCTCCTTATAACGCAAACCATCAAGTCCCAGTAGCATCCCAGTAAATCTTTTCTGCACTCTTTCTAGTTTAATAATATCCTTTCTATAATAGCGTGACCAGAACTGTACACAGTATTCCAAATGTGGCCTTACTAATGTCTTGTACAACTTCGACAAGGCTTCCCAACTCCTGTATTCAATGTTCTGAGCAACGAAACCAAGCACGCCGAATGCCTTCTTCACCATCCTGTCCACCTCCGAGTCCACTTTCAAGGAGCTATGAACCAGTACCTGATATCTGTGCTGATCTAATTCTGATCTCTACAGCATCCTGATTTCAATTGTCCTACCTCTGGTAGCTGCACCTTCAGCTGCCATGGGCCTGACTTACAGAATTCCTTCCCTAAATGTCTCTGCCTCACTTTACTCCTTTAAGACACTCTTTGAAACCTACCTCTTTGACCAAGCTTTTGGTAACCGGATCTAATATCTCCTTAGGTGACTTACTGTCAAATTTAATTTACTAACGCCCCTGTGAACTGCCTACGGGATTGATTATATTCCTGCTGCTGTCGGTTGTTTTACTGTCACCATAGCTGTCCGCCTCCAGAAAAGTACCAGGAAGTGGAAGCATATAGGGAAGCTAGTCCAATGCGTTTTAGTACAAATTTCTCACTACTTCCCCCAACCCATGCCTCTGAAAACAATCTTCAGAGGGCAGGGAATATTCTTCCCCTTGAGCCAAATATACCATTCAACTTCACTGTAGTGAAAACTTCATTATAATAAATCAATAAATCTACAGTATTTACACGTTCTATTGAGACTAAATCACAGCTACGAAAGTGACAGAACATCTGCATCAGCTGTTTACAGCCTCACTCTCACCCAAACTGGCAACTGTAGTCAGAAACACAATTCAAACTGACAACCTCCTCAACAAACCTTTACCTTCGCACGCTATGTAACCCCACCCCAGTGACCCCAAATATTAATAACTTGTACCTTCAGGCTCAACTCTTCTAACCCAGCATCGAAAAATAACTTTGAAGAACATATGCTTCCTCCAGCCACTGCTTCATATTTGACTGAACCCTTGCCTGGAGATCTTAAACAACAGTGACCACGGCTACATCAATTAACCTTCTTTCCCATTGCGACTGTTATCATCCTAGAAAACAGATTGTGGGCAAGATTAGATAGTGCCCAAAAATGGGTGTGGGGATCTTAATGTGCAATTAACCCACACCCATTGATTCCGATCCAGCCAGAGTATCAACTTCATGTTGAATTTTCAGAATTTGAACAGCAGGGGAGGGAGCATGCCCCAAGCTTCTCCGGTATTCCATTCTCTACCTTGCTGGAGGAGGTTGAAATGAAGAGAAATGTGATCTACCTATAGGGGGGCTGGTGTTGCTCCAGACACACTTTGCAAAGGTCAGACGGCTGTGGTGGGCAATGCCAGGACACAAGCCCCAAGAACCTCAATGCAGTGTGGCAAAATGTTTCATGACCTCAATCGACTGGTTATACGAGTGTATCTTCAAATCTCAAATTGTAGTTGGTTCACTGGGTAAGTCATCTAACCCCCAGGACGATCAAGTGTCAGCAACGACCTGCCAAAAAAGCCTGAGCCTCCCAAAGCACTGTTGCTCTGATGTCCAGAAAGCTAATCCTCTGTCTGTACATCCTGTGTTGGCGGTCTCACTTCCTTTGAGCAGTCACCTGAAGAAGGAGCGAGACTCCGAAAGCTTGTGCTACCAAATAAACCTGGTGTTGGTGAGACTTCTTACTGTGTCTATCCCTCTGTCCTGTGGGGTGGCAGGTGGCTTAGAAGGCTGCTGCTATTGGCGGTTCTGCTGGCACTGCTGCTACTGTTGGTGCCATTCCTCTTGCTCCTTATCTGAGGTCCAAGATAGAGCTGGAGTGGCACAGTGGTTAGTACTGCTGCCTCACAGCGCCAGGGAGCCAGGTTCGATTCCCGGCTTGGCTCACTGTGTGTGGAGTCTGCACGTTCTCCCAGTGTCTGCTCCAGGTGCTCTGGTTTCCTCCAACATGTCTGAAAAATGTGCTGGTTTGGTGCATTGGCCATGCTAAATTCTCCCTCCATGTACCTGAACAGGCACCGAGTGGCAACTTGGGGATTTTCACAGTAACTTCATTGCAGTGTTAACGTAAATCTACTTGCGATACTAATAAATAAAGTTTAAAAGCTGCTTAAGTTGCAACCATGCTGCATTGAGGCTGATAGTAAGGAAGTGCAGATCAAAGTCAAAAAAGTCCAGCATACAGCAGAAGTGCTGGAAATCACCTCTAAAGCAGAGAAAGCACACTTTCAGAACCCTATCAGCAAAAGGTCTTTCACTGAGACAAGAAAGCAGTTATCCTGAGATTTGCTAAACCTGACAATTCCATAACGCCTCACAGTACTCTGCCGTGTAGATCTCAGCGAGTTTCATGCAGCTCAGTCAATTTATACACTGGCTGTTCAAGCCAGAATTCAAGGGTAAATCTTCATTCAGTTGGTGCCCAACATATTCTAATCACCAACCCACAAGCTTCACAGGGATTTCCTGAGCATCTCCAAACAATCACCGGTTAAGAATGGAAATAAACAGGATAATGTTGGGTTTCCAACACGCTGACGTTTTCACTGTTTTCAGCCCCTGCAAACACCGACACTTTCTCCGACCCTGCATGTTAAAATTCCCCCTATGGTTTCAGCATGTCAGTGGTATATTTCAGGTGGCAACATGACTTTCATTGTATGTATATTACTCAGGTGTGTGCACGAGTTGCACACTCGAGTCATTCACCCAGTGGTTTGTCAAACTGCAGATGGCACAGCGGGGTGCCCCAGAATCAATGCATTGTGACTGCTGCCAGGCATGATTCTTTGCGTATGGTCTGACACAAACTGGGCAGTGAGGGAGTGGAGTCCCTTTTGATTGCAGTACGTGGCGGAGTTGATATGTGGTATCCACAAAGCCACGTGTGTGCACTCCAATGGCACCCTTCACCCTGGGGAAGCCTGCAATCTTTGCGAGGCTGGGTGCTCACTCCACCTGTTCCTCTCTCAGTAGAAATGTAGAAAGCTGTCCTGATATACAGAACCGCATGCTCATACAACAGTGGATAGCAAAGATGGAAGAGTTGAAAATATCACTTGCTCCAGCCCGATACAAAGTGGTGTAAGCCTCTTTGTTATTCAGCTTTTCAACTTCAATCATGGTCAATAGATCAGGTAAGTAAAATTCCAGGCCAATGATTCTGAACTTGCTTGATAGCTGTTAATTTCCAGATCTTTTAATTGGGAAAACATACCACAGACTTTATTCCGCATCTTCAGTCAAGATCATTGTTGGAGACGTCACTTGGATTCCATTGGCAGCCACAGGAATCACACTGCTCACCTACAAAGCTTGTAGTGATGAAAAAAAATTCTTCTAAATATTTAGCACATTTTTAACCATGTAACAAATAATGTTTTGTAAAAGATACTTCAACCCCTGTGGATTCCACCTTTATTATTTAAGTACTAATTAATCTCCCATGGCACATTGTATGGGAATCAATAGTTTGCGTTTCTCAAGCATCATATATAAATTCCTGTAACTGGCAAATATGTGCAAAATTATTAAACCAACTGGGATCACAAGATAAAACACATCAACAAGAGAGAATAAGGGAGCATTCAGCTTTTTATGGGAATTAATTAGATTTTGGACCTGGATAATATTTTTTGGAGGTTGCACAGAAGTAATCCAATAATATTCCTTATTCTACAGCAAGAATGCCTCAAACTTCAATAACTGAAATGATAATACTTCACTATATTTCAATTATGGAAAAATTATGGAACATACATTATTTAGAGGGCTGTGGAGGCCAGGTCATTGAATGTCTTTAAGACAGAGATAGATAGCTTCTTGATCAATAAGGGGTTAAAGGGTTACGGGGAGAAGGCAGGAGAATGAGGACGAGAATCATATCAGCCATGATTGAATGGCGGAGCAGACTCGATGGGCCGAATGGCCTAATTCTGCTCCTATATCTGATGACATTATTTAGGATGTAATGGCATAATTTATTTGCACCTGGTAAGCCTGTGGTTTATCCTTCATACATCGTATAGAATCACATTATATAGAATTTACAGAGGCAGGCCATTTAGCCCAACTGATCCATGTTTATGCTTCACACAAGCTTCCTCTCACCCTTTCTTCATCTAACCCAATCAGCATAATCTTTTTCTGTTCCTTTTCCCCTGAAATACACTGTTCTGGTCTCCATATATTATGAAAAGTACATGAAGACACTGAAGAAGATGCAAAAAGGATTACAAGCGTGATATCAAAATTGAGAAAATAAGTGTCAAGAATAAGTGAACAAAGAGCCTTCTCAAAGAGAAAACCGAGGGGTTGCCTGATATAGGTCTTTAAGATTATGAAAGGGTTGATAGGGAGGACGTAGAGAAGATATTTCCAGTTGTGATAGTCATGAATTAATCCAGTCGGGAATTCTGGAGAAACGGTTTTATCCAGGAAGTAGTCAGAATGTGGAACTTGTTACTCCAAGCTGGGGCATAAATCCATTTAAGTGAAAGCTAGACAGCAGAGAAAGGAATTGAAAGCTATTACTGATATGGTCAGGTGAAGTAAGGTGGGAGGAGGCTGGTGTGGAGCATGAACAGACACCGGCATGATCCAGTTAGGCTGACAGGCCTGTTTTCTGCTGTACATTCTTTTTCAAACAGCATGTAATTGAAGGACTGGAATGCAGAGTGTGAGAGAATGGTGGAGCTAGTTTTTAATCAAGGTATTATTAGATTGTTATCCAAAAAAGAAGAATGTGCAAGGAAGAAGGTGGTGGGGGGGGGGACAGCACTGGGCGAGTTGTTCATTTGTAGAGCTGGTGCAGATAAAATGGGCCAAAATGGTTGCCTTCTGCACTGTAATAATTCTGCGATTCTATTTCTTTCTCCCCTATGTATTGATACAGCTTTCCTTACCTTTTGTATAGAGTATCCATGCTTTGAATATTGGCATGAACAATTTGAGATTCCCAATGCAACTAAGTTAAAATGCAGTCACAGCCAAACTTACAATGCTGCAGCAAACTACAACTTATTTGCTGCCATGCCATCTGCTGGTAATTCTTACAAATACCAGTGATCTCTCCTTTTAATTTGCTCCACATAATTAAATGTCAAAGTGACATTAAATCTACAAAAATGTAGCACGAGTAAAGGTGCAATTGCCTTAAAAAACTCCATACTCATAAATATACTATATACTATATAGTATACTATACTAACATACTCATTAATATACTATAGTATACTATACTATCATACTCATTAATATACTATACTATCATACTCATTAATGTACTATATACTATAGTATACTATACTATACTAACATACTCATTAAAGTAACTTAAAAAAGAATCTGACTGCATTTGATGTAACAAATTTCTTAAACATATTAAACAGAAATTATTGAAGATTCACAGCATTACATAATGTTTTTAAAGAGTGCCCCGTGTCCCAGACATACCCAGACATTGCTTCCCGAGATCATGTTTGCTGTTCTGTATCAATTTCAGTCTTGTTTCAGAGTGTAGTCTCCACCAAAATGCCCCAGGAGACTGTTCTCAACACTTTGCTTTGTGTAATCTCACCCACTGCATTTTAAACAATGTTCAATGTGTTGGTACAGCTTACCCAAAAATAAAAGTTGATTTCTTTTTAAACTCTTCAGTTTTGCCATCATCTCAGATTTGGCAAAGACTGATCTTAAACCATCAACGTGAAGGATAAACAAATGTGAATAAAAGTGACTGAAGAATTCACGAGGTAGATTTTAAAAATGTATTTTAAAAGGTACCTGTAATCATTTTGTAGAGCCACTGTCTGTAGAATCTTAGCAACATGCACCTCACAAGACTGATATTACTCCAACTCTTCTAATTCTTAGCATAAAATATGATTTAAAATAAAAAGTAATGGGAACCAACACTTCTTTACATTTTTCTTATTTGATGCCTTACTGATATATTGCATTGTTCTAAGTAACATACACAACGACTTTGCCATTCACATTATGTTATCAGTTCTACTTATATAAACATATCAGATACAATCCCCACACAGATCTAAATATATACACAGATATGATACGAAAAACTAAACATGAAACCTATTTGACTTTAAACGTGATAATTTGCTTTATCTTAAATAATTGTTATTCTGAAACTGAATACAGTTGCTTTAATACTTATTTGGGTATTTTATTGCATTGTTCCTGTTGGTTTAAGAGGAAAAGAGTTCTTGAAAGAAACATGACAAATCAAAACTGTGGTTTAATTATTTGTTGTCTTGTTGCAGCACTGTTTGGTGCACAGATTCTGGTCAATTAGATTTGCAGGGGGATGGGAACCAGAGTGCCACAGCAGATAGTGGAGCAGGGGTAAAAAGACAGGTTAGTTCAAGCAAAAATCACAAATGGAAGGGTAGAGTGTGGTGGAAATAATCTTTTGAGGTGTGTCTATTTCAATGCCAGGAGTATTGTGGGGAAGGCAGATGAGCTGAAGGCGTGGATAGACACATGGAAATATGACATTATAGCCATTAGTGAAACTTGGCTACAGGAGGGGCAGGACTGGCAGCTCAATGTTCCAGGGCTCCAATGTTTCAGGCGGGATAGAGGCAGAGGGATAAAAGGTGGGGGGGTGGCATTGTTGGTCAGGGAAAATGTTACAGCGGTACTCAGGCAGGATAGATTAGGGAGCTTGTCTACAGAGGCCCTATGGGTGGAGCTGAGAAACAGGAAAGGTATGACCACATTAATGGGGTTGTATTATAGACCACCCAATAGTCAGCGAGAATTGGAGGAGCAAATCAGCGGAGAGATAGCTGACAACTGCAAGAAACACAAAGTTGTGATAGTAGGGGATTTTAATTTTCCACATATAGATTGGGACTCGCATACTGTTAAAGGTTTAGACGGGGTAGAGTTTGTAAAATGTGTTCAGGAGAATTTTCTACATCAGTATATAGAGGTGCCAACCAGAGAGGATGCGATATTGGATCTCCTATTGGGAAATGAGTTAGGGCAGGTGATGGATGCGAGTGTGAGGGAACACTTTGGATCCAGTGATTATAATGCCATTAGTTTCAACCTGATCGTGGATAAGGATAGATCTGGTCCCCGGGTTGAAGTTCTGAACTGGAAAAAGGCCAAATTTGATGAAATGAGAAGGGATCTGGGAAGTGTGGATTGGCACAGGCTGTTCTCTGGTAAGGATGTAAATGGAAAGTGGGAGGCCTTCAAAGGAGAAATTTTGAGAGTGCAGAGTTTGTATGTTCCTGTCAGGATTAAAGGCAAAGTAAATAGGAATAAGGAACCTTGGTTCTCGAGGGAGATTGTAACACTGATTAAGAGGAAGAGAGAGTTATATGAAATGTACAGGCAGCAAGGAACAGATCAGATGCTCGAGGAGTATAAAAAGTGCAAGAAGCTACTTAAGAAGGAAATCAGGAGGGCTAAAAGAAGACATGAGGTTGCTTTGGCAGACAGAGTGAAGGAAAAACCAAAGAGCTTCTATAGGTATGTTAGGAGCAAAAGGATAGTGAAGGATAAAATTGGTCCTTTTGAAGACCAGAGTGGTAGACTGTGTATGGAACCAAAAGAGATGGGGGAAGATACTAAATGGTTTTTTTGCATCCGTATTTACTGAGGAAACGGGCATGGAGTCTACAGAAATAGGACAAACAGGTAGGGAGGTCATGGAACCTTTACAGATTAAAGGGGAGGAGGTGCTCGCTGTCTTGAGGCAAATCAGAGTGGATAAATCCCCAGGACCGGACAGGGTATTCCAACGGACCTTGAGGGAAGCTAGTGTTGAACTTGCAGGGGCCCTGGCAGACACATTTAAAATGTCAGTATTCACGGGGGAGGTGCCGGATGATTGGAGGGTGGCTCATGTTGTTCCGTTGTTTAAAAAAGGTTCCAAAAGAAATCCGGGAAATTATAGGCCAGTAAGTTTGACGTCGGTGGTGGGCAAGTTATTGGAAGGTGTGATAAGGGATAGGATCTACAAATATTTGGATGGACAGGGACTTATTAGGGAGAGTCAACATGGCTTTGTGCGTGGTAGGTCATGTTTGACCAATCTATTAGAGTTTTTCGAGGAGGTTACCAGGAAAGTGGATGAAGGGAAGGTGGTGGATGTTGTCTACCTGGATTTCAGCAAGGCCTTTGACAAGGTCCCTCATGGGAGGTTAGTTAGGAAGGTTCAGTCGCTAGGTATACATGGGGAGGTAGTAAATTGGATTAGACAATGGCTCAATGGAAGAATGATGTGGAGATGCCGGCGTTGGACTGGGGTAAACACAGTAAGAAGTTTAACAACACCAGGTTAAAGTCCAACAGGTTTATTTGGCAGAGAGTGGTTGTGGAGGATTGCTTCTCTGAGTGGAGGCCTGTGACTAGTGGTGTGCATGATGTGGAGATGTCGGCGTTGGACTGGGGTGAACACAGTAAGAAGTCTCACAACACCAGGTTAAAGTCCAACAGGTTTATTTGGTAGCAAATACCATAAGCTTTCGGAGCACTGCTCCTTCGTCGGAGTGGAAATTTCAACTCCATCTGACGAAGGAGCAGTGCTCCGAAAGCTTATGGTATTTGCTACCAAATAAACCTGTTGGACTTTAACCTGGTGTTGTGAGACTTCTTACTAGTGGTGTGCCGCAGGGATCGGTGATGGGTCCATTGTTGTTTGTCATCTATATCAATGATCTGGATGATAATGTGGTAAATTGGATCAGCAAGTTTGCTGATGATACAAAGATTGGAGGTGTAGTGGACAGTGAGGAAGGTTTTCAAAGCTTGCAGAGGGATTTGGACCAACTAGAAAAATGGGTTGAAAAATGGCAAATGGAATTTAACGCAGACAACTGTGAGATATTGTACATTGGAAGGACAAACCAAAGTAGAACGTACAAGGTAAATGGTAGAACTCTGAAGAGTGCAGTTGAACAGAGGGATCTGGGAATACAGGTACAGAATTCCCTAAAAGTGACGTCACAGGTGGATACGGTCGTAAAGAGTGCCTTTGGTACATTGGCCTTCATAAATAGGAGTATAGAGTATAAAAGTTGGAGTGTTATGGTAAGGTTATAAGGCATTGGTTAGGCCGAATTTGGAGTATTGTGTACAGTTTTGGTCACCTAGTTACAGGAAGGATGTAAATAAGATTGAAAGAGTGCAGAGAAGGTTCACAAGGATGTTGCCGGGACTTGAGAAGCTGAGTTACAGAGAGAGATTGAATAGGTTGGGACTTTATTCCCTGGAGCGTAGAAAATTGAGGGGAGATTTGATAGAGGTGTATAAGATTTTGATGGGTATAGATAGAGTGAATGCAAGCAGGCTTTTTCCGCTGAGGCTAGGGGAGAAAAAAACCAGAGGGCATGGGTTAAGGGTGAAAGGAGAAAAGTTTAAAGGGAATATTAGGGGGGGCTTCTTCACGCAGAGAGTGGTGGGAGTGTGGAATGAGCTGTCGGATAAAGTGGTAAATGCGGGGTCACTTTTAACATTGAAGAAAAACTTGGACGGGTTCATGGATGAGAGGGGTGTGGAGGGATATGGTCCAAGTGCAGGTCAGTGGGACGAGGCAAAAAATGGTTCGGCACAGACAAGAAGGGCCAAAAGGCCTGTTTCTGAGCTGTAATTTTCTATGGTTCTATGACAGACTAAACAAATTACCATATGGAACACAGGCTGGAATCTGCTAAAGGGCTCGGGGGAAAATAAAGGTGTGTGTGGGGATCTCGATATGTGGCCACTCTCTTCTGCATTTAACAGCAATGGCTTTAGAAGTGAATGGGAAGAGCTCTTAAAAGTGTCAGATCAGATATTTAAATATATTAAATAGCAATTAACCGCCAATTCTGTCTTTAGCAGCCAGCACACGATTTCCTGAGATGTGTAGATCGGACTAAGGTGTGCTCGGTGAGGGCACAATGTAAAGTCATTGAGCAATGAAAGTGATATGCTTGAGAGCATTTAAATAAACAGAATGGCTGCAGCCATGCCTCTGGGATAGGCTTATACTCTCACCACTTATCTTGAGTGCAATTTCCTTGATCCACAGGACAGCAATAACTTTTTGCAAATCATCTGACTTACCTCGGACAATAATTACCTTGCAGTAAAAACTACCTGCTTTTTGCTGCAGAATGGGGGCAGTTTCTGCAGTCACTCTAATCGACCTTTGTAGAGGAACAGGGGGTGCAGGAAAATGTACAGCATGTGTCATTGTAGCCCAGTTGGTAGCACTTTTGCCTCTGAGTCACAAGGTTCCAGGTTCAAGACCCATTCTGATGATTAAGTACATTCATTAAGGCTGATACTCCAGGGTGGTACTGAGGGAGTACTGTGGAAGTGCTTTCTTTCAGATGAGACGTTACACTGAGACTCCGGCCTACTCAGGTGGATGTAAAAGATTGCAAAACACAATTACAAAGAAGAACTGCTGAGCTCATCCTGGTGTCCTCATTCAACATTAATAAAAACAACAGCAGTTTCCAGGACCTACATGCTGTTCGTTCCACAGGACAGAGAAAGATACAGAACTGCAACTCAAAGGAGGTGACACCCTCCATTCCCAAATAGGGTGTACAGACAGAGGATTAGCCTTCTTGACATAGCTGAGCGACAGTACCTCAGGCTCTTGTTAGCTCATTGCCAACATTTGCAGCCTCTTGGAACAAGACCTCCTGCCAAGAGGGCAGGTGCTGCCAGTTACCATTGAGGTCACCACAGCCCTTTCAGCCATCAGCTGGGGACATCTTGCAATCTGCAGTGCACAAGTCCATCCCCCAGTTCACAGATGCCGTGCATGCTGGGCTGTTCAATGTACACTGCTGAGGTCAGCACTCACACAGAACTCTTTTCAAAGCTGGATATCCACAGGTTCAGGGATCTGACAATCAAAGCATGAGCAGATAGTCCTTCAGTGTTCATCACCCAGAGGGATCCCACTCCCTCAATGTGCAGATTCTTTCTGGCCACAGAGGCTAACTTCAAAGACCAGAGTGCTTTAAGAAGAACCCCGTGTCACGAGCCCTTTCTCCATCTTGTGTTTAGTGGCCCTCCTGCATTTCCCTGCTAGCGGAGAGCATCTGGCTGGTAATCAGTATGGCATTCAGCCATCAAGGCAATGGTCTGTTTGATCCTCTGTAAACTGACAGCAGGAATGTCTAAACCATTGGTTTGAGCCTTCATGCACCTGGTGGCCTGCCTCGTCTGACTCTCCATGGGGTTGGCCACTCTTTCAATGGAGATGGCTGCTAGCACAAATTCCTGAGCCATCAAAAGCCATTCATTACACAGATGAACCCCCTCCCATTTTCTGTGCAAAGGTGCACACTGTCTCTGGAAATGCTGTCAGAAGCGCACACATTGCTGCTCCACAAGTACCCTAATTTTAGTGGATGGCCCCACCCCACCCATCTGTATCCAGCTAAAGAGAGTTTATAGTGGCCTGCACCCTTTATTGGGCACCCTCTACTACTGTCTCTTTCTCCAGCATTTACACCTGTTCATGCGTGATGTGCTCCTCATCTTGTGCCACCCTATCTACCTGGACCTATCATGCACGCCTCTGCGCTGGTAGAAAGCGCACAGGAATCATATGCATTCATCCTCAGAGTGCTGGTCCTCCTCTAAGGACTCCTTCCTCAACACCCGCAATGCATCTATAGGAGGGAAAGACATAAGTCAATGCTGTAAGTGGAAGAATTAGGATTATGATATTTGATGTGTTAGTGATATCAATTCAACACGAAGGACATTAAGTGCCAAGTTGCAGCTTGATATCCGATGTTGTCACCTTCTCTCTGGGCCATCCCATCTTTCCATTGCCAATGGGCAGTACTAATGCCCCCTCTCAATCTCAAGTATTCCTCCATCATCACCATCAAGCGGGCCATAGTGGCAGCTCCATCCCCTCCATCAGTCTTTGTCTCCCCCTGGAGTTCCCTTTTCCCGCAATGTAAAAAGGCAGAGTAATAGATGTGAGAAGTGACCCAATTGCTGGGGATGGAGGGTGAATGTCTGAGGGCAAGGATTGGGTGTGAGAGAGCAATAAGGTGAGTATGAGTGTGAGCAACGTTTGCTGAGATGTAGATTTGAAGAGACTGGGGAGAGAGGAAAGTGTATGACAGGGAAGTGCCGCGTAGGACAATACCAGGGAGGTGAGAGGGGGATGGCTGCCAGTTCAAAGTCACTGGACACAAACCTTGCCAGGCCACATGGGGTCACTAAAACATTTTCAGCCCTGGACCCCACACTCCTGCTGCTCACTGGCTCTGCTACTTGTAGACATGCCTGGATGGTGAGGCTGGCTGGCCTGCTCCTTCCATCCTCCGGGCAGGGGTCTTCTTTTCTTGCCCTCACCACATTCAACCTGACTTGCGGGGACTAGTCTGAGAATGGGGTGGCGGGGGTGGGGGGAGGATGAGTTGCACCAGTTTTCTGCTTCCTAGTTGTGAGCCCTGCCAAGGGGTCCCATTGAATAGAGATCCTTCATTGCTTGTCCAAGTGTGCTATCCTGTCTGCCCTCCCTGATTGGCAGGGGAATGATAATGCTGTGAGTCAGTAAAAAAGTCTCGGAAAAGCCCACTAATTAATCAAATGGGTTCCCAACCCGGAAATCGTCCGGTCATTTGAACAGCATTAAGTGGCTAAATTCCACCCATGGTACGAGTCTTGGGCATGATGTGGAGATGCCGGCGTTGGACTGGGGTAAACACAGTAAGAAGTTTAACAACACCAGGTTAAAGTCCAACAGGTTTATTTGGTAGCAAAAGCCACACAAGCTTTCGAAGCTCTAAGCCCCTTCTTCAGGTGAGTGGGAATTCTGTTCACAAACAGAGTTTATAAAGACACAGACTCAATTTACATGAATAATGGTTGGAATGCGAATACTTACAACTAATCAAGTCTTTAAGAAACAAAACAATGGGAGTGGAGAGAGCATCAAGACAGGCTAAAAAGATGTGTATTGTCTCCAGACAAGACAGCCAGTGAAACTCTGCAGGTCCACGCAACTGTGGGCGTTACAAATAGTGTGACATGAACCCAATATCCCGGTTGAGGCCGTCCGCGTGTGTGCAGAACTTGGCTATCAGTTTCTGCTCAGCGACTCTGCGCTGAGTCTTGGGCACAGACTGTTTTTGCTGTTAACGGTGCTATTCACAGACATAACACGCATTCATTTACATCAAAAGTAGTCACATGACAGACATCACTTACCAACCGACAATGATGAATAAAAGTTACATTCATTCAAGCTAGTGAGCAACACAAAAATATCTTTTCATAAAATTCATGTACTTACCACATAAAGCAATTTGGAGTCAATCAGACAAATCTCAGGTTCAGATGGTCAAACCAAATTGTGAAGGTTTGTAACGCTAATTGAATCTCGAGTATTATTTCCTCTCAACCAAACTGGCACAGACTCAATGGCCTCTTTCTGTTGTGTGTCTGGATTTTATGAAACTTAGCCTTCTATTATTGGGGGTAGTGAGGTCACTATAGAATCCGACAGTGCAGAAGGAGGCCATTCGGCCTATCGAGCCTGCACCAACCCCAATCCCACCCAGGTCTTATCCCCGTAACCCCACACATTTGCCCTGACTCTAAGGGGCAATTTAACATGGCCAATCAACCTAACCCACATATCTTTGGACTGTGGGAGGAAACCGGAGCACCTGGAGAAAACCCACGCAGACACGGGAAGAATGTGCAAACTCCACACAGACAGTGACCCAAGGCCGGAATTGAACCCGGGTCCCTGGCGCTGTGAGGCAGCAATGCTAACTATTGTGCCACCGTGCTGCCCTATCATTGTGCTATCACTATTTGCAAATCAAAGTTATGATATTACGCTGGCTTAAAAATCAAATGCAAGTTAATACAAACAAGAAATAATTCAAAAGTTAATGAATCCCCCCCCCCTCCCCCAATTGTGGGACTCCCCCATCCTCCCAGTACCCCCACTGACCTTCCGCACTCCCCACTAACCATGCAACACCCCCACTGGCCACTCAACCCCCTCTCCGGAACAACCAATGCCCCTCCCCCAACCAACTGGTGCCTCCACCCTTTAATCCCACTGACTTTACAAACCTATCCTGGCTTCTCAAAGTAGTTGAACCTTTAAACGCACATGCTTCACAGCAGCTAGTGCTGTAAACTAAAGGGAGCAGGTTATCCTTACCGCCAACTCTCCAGCCCTCAACACAAGGCTGCGGGAAGCTGCTGCAGTACAGTTCTCACCCGGCTTGAGTCAGAGATTGGGTGAGAAAGGAGCAGCTGGATTTTAAGGTAAGAAACTAGGAGTGGAGTGACAATCCGATTCTGATTGGAAGTTCAGGGCCAAGAATAGAAATAAGAGCAGTAGAAGATGATGTGCTCCCTCGCTGCTTTTCATACCGTCATGCCTGATCTTTCACCTCAACATTTTCCCACCCACTGCCCATATCCCATGATCCCTGAAAGGGCAAAATTCTGTCTATCTCAGCCTTGAATAAATTCAACAATATAAAACATTCACAACCCTCAAGGGTAGAGGATTCCAAAGATTCACAACCCTCTGAGTGGAGAAATTTCTCCTCATCTCAGTCCTAAATAATCAACTTCTTATCCAGCCTCCTGTTCTAGATTTCCCAGCTAAGGGAAACCTCTCAACATCTACTCTGTCAAGCCCCTTCAGAACCTTGTATGCTTCAATGAGATCATCTCATTCTTCTAAACTCCAGAGAAAATAGGCCCGGTTTACTCAGCCCCTCATCTTAGGAATCAGTCCAGTGAACCTTCCCAGTACTCAAGGCAAGTACATCCTTCCTTATATAGGGAGATGCAAACTGCACTCACTACTCTGGCATGGTATTATTGGACTAATACACAATATATAACAACCCTGTAGCAGTCTATAAAATATGAGCTTGAGGGAACTTAAATCATGTGATATTACATCACTTCATGAGATGATGTAGACAGTATCTGGTTAGCATATGAAGTAGTTACAATCAACCCATTACATTACCTCTCTCACCATCTCTGGATTCCCATTTATACATTGTGAAGATCTAACAAACCACAACCTTAAACTCTGGTGTGTTGCAGTTCTTAATCTTTCCTTTTCTTATGTCCTCTTCTTTCCTCCCTTCTAAGAAGGACAACTGCTGTGACAGTTTCAGAACAGACCCTCTTCTCCTTTTGAGTCCCCTGGGTTGTCTTTCAGACCGTACTGGGCAGGAGGGGAATTGGTAGATGACTCAGGTTCACCAGTCAGGTCGCCATCTGGATTGGTGGATAAATGCAACATCTATGACCAGTTGGATTGGGTAGAGGAGTGCTTCCACAGGGTACAAGGCTTTTAAAGGTAAGAAACTAGGAGTACATGGTGACCCATGTACATCTGTTTGGATGAAGTAGGACATTGGATGTGGTGTCTATTCAACCACTTGTCCGTAGCAAACTTGGAATTGGATCCCAACTGGTTCGCCTGATAGGTTGTTTGTCTTGAGACATTTGCCATAGTTTCACATCTGGTTGGAATGATATTTGTCCCTTTTCCTTCCCACTTTATCCAAGTCATCAGATGTACTTGCAGCACGAGTGTGTGTGGGTTGGGAGTTGAATTCTCTGTCCTCGTCCTGTGCGGAATTCACATCACACTAAACCATTCTGGAGTGGAGTTGAATGATAGCTCATAAGTGCAAGTTGAAAATCATTATTCTCCTTCAGCAATACTTTCACTGTACACCTTCTTCCTTCAGCTTCACTGTTGGCTTGAGGGTATCTTGCTGAGCTGGCAGTGTGAGGCAAATCCATACGATGCTGTGAACTCTTTAAAGTAATCATTGGCAAATTGCGGTCCATTGTCTGAGATTCCATGTGTTGCAAATATCTGATTCTGAAGTGTGACTCTGCAGTTGTTTGACTCCTATCCATCTGGAGTAGTACTCTACTATGATCAAGAACACCTTACCTCTGTGTTTGAAGAGGTCCATCCATCCATCCAAAGACTTACAATGGTCTAGATGGAAATGAAAATGACATCACGGTTCTCTTGTCTCCTGAAGTCGAATAGCATAAGTAATATAGTTTGATATCATTTCTTCCAGTGACTTTGAAAGACCTGGCAACTAAACAGAATGTCTTTCTCTAGCTCAACATTTTGTGATGCCCAAATATGCTTTATGTAATCATTGCAGTATATTGAATCTTAGAACTGGGGGAATGACCACTTGCTCATCATAGATGAGTAAATCGTCAACTACAGCAAGACACTCTCCCTGTTCATAGTGCTGCCAGAAAATGGGATTGTGGGGCATGTATGTTGGCCATCCTTTGATGTAGTACCCTCTGACCTGAGCACATTCTTCATTAGACTTTTGTGTATCTCTGATGTAATTGTGCTGTTGAGTTGTTGCTGGTAGTTCTGGTTCTAGTGGTTACCACTGGGATGGGAGGAGTGCACAGATTATGTAGCCCCACAACTCCATAGATTCTCCCATTGGTTTAAAGGTTTAATCCACTCACCAAAGTGGCCAAGTACTTACCTTCATTACTGTTAAACCCAGAATAAAAGAAACTTTAACCAGACTTCTTTCAATAAACTCAGAATGATTGATTCATTACAAAGCAAACCTTTTTTTAAACAAGTTGCAACAACTGGTTAACACACAATTGTAATCTGGATGTATCTCTTTTAAAGATACCCCAGCACGCACGCACGCACACCGCCCCCCCCTCTCCGCTGGCCCACCCCACCCCCAGAAATAGCTGTAAATCAGGAGATGGAAGGGAGGAAGGAGCTCAGGAAAATTACAATCACCAGGGAAGTAACATTGAACAAATTGTTGGGTCTGTGGGCTGACAAATTCCTGGGTCCAGATGGACTTCACTCTAAGGTCGTGAAAGAAGTGGCTAGTAAGATAGTTAATGCATTGGTTTTAATTTTCCAAAATTCCCTAAATTTGGGAAAGGTTCCATTAGATTGGAAGATAGCAAATGTAACTCCTTTACTCAAAAAGGGATGGAAACAGAAATTAGGAAACTTTAGGTCAGTTAACCTAACACCCGTCAGAGGGAAAGGGTTAGAAGATATTATTAAATATAGAAGGGCACTTGAAAAATTTCAAAGCAATCAGGCAAAGTCAACATGGTTTGTGAAAGGGAAACCATGTTTAACCGATTTATTGGAATTCTCTGAAGGAGTCACATGTACTGTGGGTGAAGGATACCATAGGATTATAAAATCCCTACATTGAAGAAAGAGGCCATCCAGCCCATCAGGTCTGCATCGATTCTCCAAAAGCGCATCCCATACAGGTCCTCCCCCTCTACCCTACCCCATAACCCCACACATTTACCACAGCTAATCCACCTAACTTACACATCTTTGGACACTAAGGGGCTATTTAGCACAGCCAATCCACCTAACCTGCACATCTTTTGACTGTGGGAAGAAACCAGAGCACCCAGAGGAAACATGCGGATACGAGGAGAACGTACAAACTCCACACAGTCATCTAAGGTCGGGATCAAACCCAGATTCCTGGCTCCATGAGGCAGCAGTGCTAACCATTATCCCACTGTGTCACCCTAGACTGTACTTAGATTTCCTGAAGACATTTGATAGGTGCCACATCAAAGAATATTGCATAAAATAAAAGCTCATGGTGTGGAGGCAACACATTGGCATGGATGGAAGGTGGAAGACAGTAAACAGAGAATTGGCATAAAGGGGTCTTCTTTTGATTGGCAGGATACAACAAGTGATGTGCCACAGGGATCAATGTTGGGGCCTCAACTTCTTACAACTTATATAAATGACTTGGATGAAGGGAATGAAGGTACGGTTACTAAATTTGCTGATGACACAAAAATGGGTAGGAAAGTAAATTGCGGAAAGGATGTAAGGAGATACATAGATAGATAGATAGGTTAAGTGAATGGGCAAAAATCTGGCACATGGAGCATAATCTGGGCAAATGTGAAATTGTCCATTTTTGGCAGGATGATACTAGGTAGTTCTGAGTTGTAGTGAACTAAAATATCAGGTTCTATCAGCATCTCTGATTTTCTCAAAAAACTTCTGTTGTTTTTCCTCCCAGCATCATGTATCCTGTTGCAGCAGCTGGCACAGTGGTTTATTGATGACCACTAGGGTGGGCAGGAACTTTGATTGTCTTGCCATACCCATATCTCTGGAGTTCAGACACGTTCTGAAGTGCTGGGTACTCTTGTCTTCTTTGGATCAGTTCTGACACCAGATGCACCCACAATATCCCCAAGGAACTCGACAATCCATTGTGAGAATTCACATTTATTGTTGAGGGTAAGTCTTGTTTCACATTGACATCAAAGCATAGCTCATCCAGATTCTGAGTGGATCCATGGATCAGGACATCATCCACATGACATACGACTGCATCCAGACCTACTCAGATGATTGACATTGTCCTCTGGGAGATGTGATGCCGAAATGTAGTCTGTTGAAGCAAAACAAAAGAAATGAAGGTTGTGAACAACTTAGTGTTTGTTGGCAAATACCCCTCAATGAAGAGTCTATTGGAAAAAATGTTCCGGGGACTCGGGTTCGAATCCCGCCACAGCACATGGTGGAATTTGAATTCAACAAAAAATATCTGGAATTAAGAATCTAACGATGACCATGAAATCATTGTCGATTGATGGGAAAAACCTATCTGGTTCACTAGTGTCTTTTAGGGAAGGAAATCTGCCGTCCTTACCCAGTCTGGCCTACATGTGACTCCAGACCCATAGCAATGTGATTGACTCTCAACTGCCCTCCAAGGGCAAATAGGGATAGGCAATAAATGCTGGCCAGCCAGCGATGCCCAGGTCCTACGAATGAATAGAAAAAATTGAACTCTTTCCTAATTTAGCTAAGATCTCATCCACAGCTGGCATAGGATGAACTTCACGTTCAACTGCTTTGTTCAGCTGTGCAAGATCTACCCAATTTCTGATAGATCCAGCGGCTGTGGGCACTGGGACCAGCCCCAAGCACCAACTTGCTGATTCTTTCACAGGTGAAATAGCTCCCCGCTTCAGCACAGAATCAATTTCCTTTGTTATTTTTGGTTAGAGTAAATGAGGTGTAAACAGGCACAGTGGCTTCATTTCTGGGCACTGTGTTTCATGGTGTGCCATCTTCCGCTTTCCTAGTCCTGTGAACAGCTGTACAGATCCAGTTCTGAAATTTTCGGGCTGATATTCTGGGCTCCCCAGTTCCTGTAACTCTGCGAGGCAGATGTAAGTCAGTACAGGCTTTTCTGCTCACGAGTGAGTAACTCTGGTTCTGAATCCCATCAAATGTGATTTTCTTTTCTCTCGATATTGTGGGATTCCTTCAGTTTTTCAATGACATTGAGTTTTATCCCTCCCAGCCCCTATCTTTTTTTGCATGATGGCTGAAGGGAGCTTCTCTCCAACCATAGTCCAGGATCAGGAAGAACCCAAATTGCTTGCTGGACCTGTATTTAGATTGTTTCTCTCTCTTAGGATATCAGCACTCGAGAAGCTTCTACTTGGTCCCTGGGTCTCTCCAATTAAAGGCACCGCAATGTCACAGATATCAGCCATTTCATAGACCACTTGATGGATCTTGGCACCTTTTTGGTGGCTTCCCTTTGAGTGTATTCAGTACAAGGTTCTTGCCTTGACACACAGCCTAGCAGTAACCCATCTTACCGTATAAATGGCACTGAGCCTCTTCGGCAGGGCAGTGTTCACACCTGTGGTTTTTTTTCCTCAGTCACATTGATCAGTTCGCTGGGGGCTGGTTGATGGACACGCTTCCTGTCTCCCCTTTTTATGTCACTTCTATTTTTCAATTTGACATACTGTACTGAGTCAGCTGCTTTCGAGATAGCAGCCCCCCCCCCCTTCCCAACCCCATCACCTCGAATCGCAGATTCATTTTGCTTCCTGACCTCAGCTTGTTTGCTCAGTTGGATTACCTTTGCTAAGGTTAGATCATCCCTCAACTGCAAGTGGCAGACCAGGTATGATCCAACATTCCTGGGACAATCCTGTTTCTGATCAGCTTCTCTGTTCAGGTGCCAAACAGAGTAAGGAGCCTAACAACACCAGGTTAAAGTCCAACAGGTTTATTTGGTAGCAAACGCCACTAGCTTTCGGAGCGCTGCTCCTTTCAAGGAGCAGCGCTCCGAAAGCTAGTGGCGTTTGCTACCAAATAAACCTGTTGGACTTTAACCTGGTGTTGTTAGGCTCCTTACTGTGTTTACCCCAGTCCAACATCGGCATCTCCACATCATGATGCCAAACACACAGTTCTCTGCAAGTCTAGACAGGTCATTTATAAATGGTTTTTCCTTGTCATAGGGTATGTTTGTTAAATTTAACCCACTCAATAGATTGAAGTATGTATTAAGTGCCTTGATTACTTCATTATCCATGGCTTTTTCCTCACAAATCTTAGAATCCCTACAGTGCAGAAGGAGGCCATTCGGCCAATCTGCATGAGTCTGCACCGACAACAATCCCACCTAGGCCCTATCCTCATAACCCGACATAATTACCCTGCTAATCCCTCTAACCTACGCATCCTAGGACACTAAGGTGCAATTTAGCATGGCCAATGCACTTAACGTGCACATCTTTGGGAGGAAACCGGAGCACCCGGAGGAAACCCACACAGACATGGGGAGGACGTGCAAACTCCACACAGATAGTGACCCAAGCTGAGAATCGAACCTAGGTCCGTGGAGCTGTGAGGCAGCAGTGCTAACCACTTTGCCACTATGCTGCCCACAAATACTGTGCCTGTTGAAGATATCATCTACACTGCTTCCTATCACACACAACAGGGTACTAACCTGCTCACTGTTCTCCTTAGCAGCAAGTCCCAGTGCCATTCGATATTTAGCAAATCTCTTGTACCAGTTCGGCCATGTTTCTGCTTGGTTGGAGCCAGTGATTTTTCTCAGCTTTCCGGTACTGGTAGAGACTTCTCCATAACTGATCCTTCATCTGCTGCCATCATATAATATCCATGGTGTTTTTCAACCAATACAAAGGAGAAAATGAGTTTGCAGAGGTCTCCAAGTCACAAGCTTTATTGGAATACATCTTACTCCTCTTGTTACATCTTCCACAAGGTGGCATGAGAGACAGTAAATCATGTGATGTTAAATCACTTCCTGTGATGATGTACGCTGTAACTGATGAGCATATTACACAGTTAGATGAACCAGCCTCGTGAAACCCCACATAATTATAGCAAGACTTTCTTGTTCTTACACTGCAGTCACATGATGGTAAAGGCCAATGTTGTTGTTCCTTTACTGTGGCTGGGTCAAAATCCTGTAACTCCTCTCTCTAACAGCACTGTGGGGTTACCTACACCACATGGACTGCAGAGGTCTAAGACAGCAGCTCACCACAACCTTCTCAAGGGCAATTAGAGATGGGCAATTAATGGTGGCCTAGCCAACAATGCCCACATCCCTTGAATGAATAACAAAAGAACAGTGGGGGTCCAGCACTGATCCTTGTGGCACTCCATTCGTTCCAACCTGCCAATTTGAAAATGCCCTGCTTTTCTCTACCTTCTGCTGCTTTCTGTTAACCAATCCTTCATCCATCCTCACACTCCCCAGCTTGTGTGTTAACCTTTTATGTGACACCTTACTGAATGCTCTTTGGTAATTCAACCATATTACATCGACCATATCCCCTTTATCTAACTTACAAGTTATGTCTTCAAAAGACTCCAACAACTTCAAAAATGATTTCCCTTTCGTAAAACCATGTTGCCTTTGACTGATCATACTACAATTTTCTGAGTAAATTATTAAGTCTTCCATAATAATAATTTCAGTATTAATGTGAGGCTAATTGGCTTGTAGTTAGTTTCCTGTTTCCTTTCTCCCTCCTTTGTTGAAAACGATTACATTTGCTAATTTCCCATCTGCTTAACTATTCTCGATTCCAGGGAATTTTGGAAAATCGTAGTCAGGGAACATAGGAACACAAGAATTAAGAACAAGAGTAGGTCAATTGTCCCCTCGAGACTGCTCCACCATTCAATAAGATCATGGCTGATTTGATTGTGGCTTTAATTGCACTTTCCTCATAACCCTCGATTCTCTTGTAAATCAAAAATCTGTCCAACTCAGCCTTGAATATACTCAATGACCCAGTCTCCACGGGCTCTCTGGGGTAGAGAATTCCAAAGATTAATGACCCCTGAGAGAAGAAATTCCTTCTCATCTCCATCTTAAGCAGCAAACCCCTGACTTTGAAACTGTGCCCTCCCCCCTCCCAGTTCTAGATTACCCCATGAAAGTAAAAGTCCCCTCAGCATCTACTCTGTCGAGGCCCCAGAATTCTATATGTTTCAATAAAATCATCTCTCAAATCTTCTGAACTCTTACTGATTATAGGCCCAACCTGCTCAACCTTTCCCCACAAGGCAATCCTTTCATCTGAGGCATCAACCTAGTGTACCTTCTCTGAACTGCCTCCAATGCAAGTATATCCTTCCTAAATAACGAAATGAAAACTGCATGCAATGCTCTAGGTGTAGACTCATACGTACCTTGTAGAGTTGTAGCAAGACTTGCTTACTTTTGTACTTCATCATCCTTGCATTAAAGGTCCATTTGTCTTCCCAATTACTCGCTGTACCTGCATGGTATGTTTCTGTGACTCATGTACTAAGACTGCCATATCCCTCTCTAGCACAGCTTCTGAAGTCTCGCCATTTAAAAAATATTCTGATCTTCTCTTCTTACAACAGAAGTGGACAATCTCAATTTTCCCAAATTATACTGCATCTGCCAATTTTTCCCCACTCATTTAACCCTTTGGAGACTCTTTGTATCCTCCTCACAATTTGCTTTTCTATCAGTCAGCAAATTTTGGCTGCAATACAATCAGCCTCTTCATCCAAGTCATTAAGATAAATTATAAATAGCTGAGGGCCCAGCAGTTAACTGCTGTCCCACTCCACTAATTACCTAAAAATGACCCACTTATCCTGACTCTCTCTTTCCTCCTGGCCAACCCTCTATCCATGCTTGTATATTACATCCACTGGTTCTCCTTTATCCACTCTGCTTGTTTCATCCTCAAAAGATCCCTAATAAATTTGTTAAATATGATTTCTCTCTGAAAAGCCATGTTGACTCTGCTTTATTGTATTATGATTTTCTAAATGTCTGACTTTTACTTCCTTAACAATGGATTCCAACGTTTAACCAATGAGAGGTTAGGAACTAGTCAATAATTTTCTGCTTACAGTCTCCTCCTTTCTTGAATAAAGATGTAACACGTGTGGCTTTCCATTCCACTGGGACTTCCAGAACTTAGGGAATTTTGGAAGAATATAACCAATGCATCCAATATGTCTGTTAAGAACCTCAGATGCTGGCCACCAGATTCCGGGAACTTGTCAGCCTTTAGTCCCATTAGTTTTCATAGTACCTTTTCTCTAATAATAGTAATTGTTTTAAGCTCCTCCCTCCTTTGTGCCCCTTGATTTTCAACTGGAGATGCTTTTTGTGTCTTCCACCTTGAAGACAGACTTAAAAATACTTACGGAAATTTTCTACCATCTCCCTGTTTCCCCATTATTAATGTCTGAGGCTTAACCTCTAAGGGACCAACATATTCTTAAGTGCTCTCTTCCTTTTAACATGCCTCTGGAAGTTTTTACTGACTTTCTTATGTCTCTTGCTAGTTTACTCAAATGTTCTAATTTCTCCCTCTATCATTTTTTAATCATCCTTTGTTGATTTCTAAACTTTTCCCAATCTTCTGGCCTACCACTAATCTTTGCAGCCTACTGTGCCTTTTCTTTCAATTTTATGTCATCCATGATTTCCTTAGATCGCCACAAATGATGAATCTTTCTCGTAGAATTTTTCTTTCTCAAAGAAACATATCTTTGTTATGAAATAAATTTCTGCCACTGCTTATCTGCCATCTTAATTCTTAAAATACTTTCACAATTCATGTAGCCAACTTTGTCTTCATACCTTTGTAATTGCTTTTATTTAAGTTTAACACACTGACCCAAGTTTCTCACCCTCAACTGGCTATGAAATTCTATAATGTTATGATCACTCTTCCCTTGATGATCCTTTATGCGACAGTATTAATTAATGCTGCCTCATTACACATTATGTGGAGATGCCGGCGTTGGACTGGGGTAAACACAGTAAGAAGTTTAACAACACCAGGTTAAAGTCCAACAGGTTTATTTGGTAGCAAAAGCCACACAAGCTTTCGGAGCTGCAAGCCCCTTCTTCAGGTGAGTGGGAATTCTGTTCACAAACAGAGCATATAAAGACACAGACTCAATTTACATGAATAATGGTTGGAATGCGAATACTTACAACTAATCAAGTCTTTAAGAAACAAAACAATGTGAGTGGAGAGAGCATCAAGACAGGTTAAAAAGATGTGTATTGTCTCACAATCCACAGAATAGATATATTCAAACAAGAATGAACAATGTTGTGGGTTTAATCTCAGTTGTTTGGATTTAATCTCAGTTGTTTGGGTTTAAACCCAGTTGTTGTGGGTTTAATCTCAGTTGTTTGGATTTAATCTCAGTTGTTTGGGTTTACTCTCCGTTATTTGGGTTTAATCTCAGTGGTTTGGGTTTAATATCAGTTGTTTGGATTTAATCTCAGTTGTTTGGATTTAATCTCAGTTGTTTGGATTTAATCTCAGTTGTTTGGATTTAATCTCAGTTGTTTGGATTTAATCTCAGTTGTTTGGGTTTAATATCAGTTGTTTGGGTTTAATATCAGTTGTTTGGATTTAATATCAGTTGTTTGGATTTAATCTCAGTTGTTTGGATTTAATCTCAGTTGTTTGGATTTAATCTCAGTTGTTTGGATTTAATCTCAGTTGTTTGGGTTTAATCTCAGTTGTTTGGGTTTAATCTCAGTTGTTTGGGTTTAATCTCAGTTGTTTGGGTTTAATATCAGTTGTTTGAATTTAATCTCAGTTGTTTGGGTTTAATATCAGTTGTTTGGGTTTAATATCAGTTGTTCTGGGTTTAATCTCAGTTGTTCGGGTTTAATCTCAGTTGTTTGGGTTTAATCTCAGTTGTTTGGGTTTAATCTCAGTTGTTTGGGTTTAATATCAGTTGTTAATATCAGGGATTTGTTCCCAGGAGCAGGCTGAGGGTAAGAGAGTGGGTTTTCTGACTTTAATTAATTATTTATTTTTTCAGTTAATTTTGGGTTTAAAATCGGAGGTTTTTTTCAAAACCGGAAGTCGGGCCAGGAGAGGCCTGGGGAAGTTTTTGGAGGGTTTAAAAGCGCACCAAAGTATACAGCGGGCAGCATCGTAGCGGGCAGCAGAGTGAGTGGGAAGTTGAGTGAGCTGTCAGGGCTTTGGCTCACAGGGCTTGGACGAGCAAGGGTGAGTTTTTGTTTCCTTACACTCTTATTAACTTTTCACTGTCTTACTTGACATAAAGTGTCCAGTATGAGTGTGAAACCAGTGTGTTGTTCCCAGTGTAGGATGTGGGAGGTCCTGGAGGCATCTGGCCTCCCGGACATCCACATCTGTGAGGGGTGTGTCGAGCTGCGGTTCCTGAGGGACTGTGTTAGGGAGCTGGAACTGCAGCTCGAGGATCTTAGGCTGATGAGGGAGAATGAGGAGGTGATAGACAAGAGCTATCATCAGGTGGTCACACCAGGGCAACGGGAGGAGGCCAAGTGGGTGATGGCCAGGAAGGGTAAGGCTAGGGTGGTTGAGAGCACCCCAGTGGATTTGCCTCTGCACAACAAGTACTCCTGCTTGAGTACTGCTGGGGGGGACAGCCCGCCTGGGGGAAGCAGCAGTGGCCGTGTCTCCGCAGTGGAGTCCAGAGGGCTAAGGAAAAGAGGAGGAAGGCGGTATTAATCGGGGACTCGATGGTGAAGGGGACAGACAGGCGTTTCTGCGGAGGTAGGCGGGATTCTCGCATGGTGGTCTGCCTCCCTGGGGCCGGGATCCAGGATGTCGCTAGTCGCGTCCCGGAAATCCTGAGGTGGGAGGGAGAGGAGCCTGAGGTAGCGGTACATATTGGTACCGCTGATGTGGGTAGGAAGGGAGAAGGGGTCATGAAAAGGGAGTACAGGGAATTAGGGAGACAGCTGAGAAAGAGGAAAGCAAAGGTAGTAATCTCAGGATTACTACCTGTGCCACGGGAAGGTGAGGGCAGGAATGGAGTGAGGTGGAAGATGAATGTGTGGCTGAGGGACTGGTGCAGGGGGCAGGGATTCAGGTTCCTGGACCATTGGGACCTCTTTAGGGGCAGGGGTGATCTGTATACAAAAAACGGGTGGAACTTGAATCACACGGGGACCAATATCCTGGCCGGTAGGTTGGCTAAGGTTACTGGGGAGAATTTAAACTAGATAGGTTGGGGGGAGGGGAGCTAGAAGAGTTGACTAGGATCAAGGAACTAATTGATGGGGTGGAGGATGCAGGGGTAAGGGGAATTACAAAATTAATGGTAGAGGAGAGGGTGCAAGTGAATGAAGGCGGTAATTTAGATAAGGGAGTAGAGGGAGAGGGTGTTCGCGACTCATCAAAGCGGGTCCAGATAAAAGCTGGAATAAGGACACTTTGCCTGAATGCACGAAGCATTCGGAACAAGGTAAATGAGTTGATGGTGCAAATCAGCACGAGTGGATACGATCTAGTGGCCATTACAGAAACGTGGCTGAAAGGTGACCAGGACTGGGAGATGAATATCCAGGGGTATCAGGCGTTTAGGAAGAATAGACAGGAAGGAAAAGGTGGTGGGGTCGCGCTATTAATAAGAGATAATATCAGGGTAGTACTGAGGGATGACATATGCTCTGAGGAACAAAACGTGGAATCATTATGGGTAGAGATGAGGAATAGTAGAGGGAGAAAGACACTAGTAGGTGTGGTATATAGGCCCCCAAATAATAATGTTGAGGTAGGGAGGGCTATAAACAAGCAGATAAGGGATGCGTGTAAAAACGGAACGGCAATAATCATGGGGGACTTCAACATGCACATTGACTGGCAGACTCAAGTCGGTAAGGGTGGAATGGAGGAAGAGTTCTTAGAATGCTGTCGGGATAGTTTCCTTGAACAGCATGTTACGGAACCGACGAGGGAACGAGCTATTTTGGATCTGGTATTGTGTAACGAGGTAGGTAGAATTAAGGATCTTATTGTGAAGGACCCTCTTGGGTCTAGTGACCACAATATGGTCGAATTTCTGATTCAGATGGAAGAGGAGAAAGTTTGGTCCCAAACCAGTGTCCTCTGTTTGAACAGAGGGAAATATGATAGGATGAGGGATGAATTGGCTAAGGTAGACTGGGAGAGCAGGCTGGCAGGTAGGATAGCTGAGGAACAGTGGAGGATTTTTAAGGAGATCCTTTTCAGTTCTCAGCAAAAATATATTCCAGCAAAAAACAAGGATTGTAAGAAAAGGGAGAACCAGCCGTGGATAACGAAGGAAATAAAGGAGAGTATTAAAATAAAAACAGCTGCGTACAGAGTGGCCAAAAATAGTGGAGAAACAAGTGATTGGGAAAAATTTAAGAAACAACAAAGAGAGACTAAGAAAGCGATAAAGAAAGGAAGGATAGACTATGAAGCTAGGCTAGCAATTAATATAAAAAATGATAGTAAAAGTTTTTATAAATATATAAAAAGGAATAGAGTGGCTAGAGTGAATGTTGGACCCTTGGAGGACGAGAGGGGGGAGTTAATAGTGGGAAATGAGGATATGGCTGAGTCTTTAAATAAGTTTTTTGTGTCGGTCTTCACGGTGGAGGACACAAATAGTTTGCCAAATATTAACGATAGAGGGTTGGCAGCAGGAGAAATACTTAATACAATTAATGTTACCAGAGAGGCAGTGCTGGGTAGACTAATGGGACTGAAGGTGGATAAGTCCCCGGGTCCGGATGGAATGCATCCCAGGGTATTGAAAGAAATGTCAGAGGTAATAGTGGATGCGTTAGTGATTATTTATCAAAACTCGTTGCATTCTGGGGTAGTGCCGGTTGATTGGAAAACGGCTAATGTTACGCCGCTGTTTAAAAAAGGAAGGAGACAAAAGGCGGGTAACTATAGGCCGGTCAGCTTAACGTCTGTAGTAGGGAAAATGCTGGAATCCATTATTAAAGAGGAGATAGCAGGGCATCTGGATAGAAATGGTTCGATCAATCAGACGCAGCATGGATTCATGAGGGGAAAGTCGTGCTTGACGAACATGTTGGATTTTTATGAAGATGTGACGAGGGCGGTTGATGGAGGAGAACCGGTGGATGCGGTGTTTTTGGATTTCCAAAAGGCGTTTGATAAGGTGCCCCATAAAAGGCTACTGAAGAGGATTAGGGCACACGGAGTTGGGGGTAGTGTGTTAAAGTGGATTGGGGACTGGCTATCCGACAGGAAGCAAAGAGTCGGAATAAATGGGTGTTTTTCCGGTTGGAGGAAGGTAACTAGTGGCGTGCCGCAGGGATCGGTACTCGGGCCGCAACTATTTACCATTTATATAGATGATCTGGAGGAGGGGACGGAGTGTAGGGTAACGAAGTTTGCAGACGACACAAAGATAAGTGGAAAAGTGAATCGTGTGGAGGACGGAGAAGATCTGCAGAGAGATTTGGACAGGCTGAGTGAGTGGGCGAGGATATGGCAAATGGAGTATAACGTTGAGAAATGCGAGGTTATACACTTTGGAGGAAATAATAACAAATGGGATTACTATCTCAATGGAAACAAATTAAAACATGCTACCGTGCAAAGGGACCTGGGGGTCCTTGTGCATGAGACGCAAAAGCCCAGTCTGCAGGTACAACAGGTGATCAAGAAGGCAAATGGGATGTTGGCCTATATTGCGAAGGGGATAGAATATAAAAGCAGGGATGTCTTGATGCACCTGTACAGGGCATTGGTGAGGCCGCAGCTGGAATACTGTGTGCAGTATTGGTCCCCTTATATGAGGAAGGATATATTGGCATTGGAGGGAGTGCAGAGAAGGTTCACCAGGTTGATACCGGAGATGAGGGGTTTGGATTATGAGGAGAGGCTGAGGAGATTGGGTTTGTACTCGTTGGAGTTTAGAAGGATGAGGGGGGATCTTATGGAGACTTATAAGATCATGCGGGGGCTGGATAGGGTGGAGGCGGAGAGATTCTTTCCACTTAGTAAGGAAGTTAAAACTAGAGGACACAGCCTCAAAATAAAGGGGGGTCGGTTTAAGACAGAGTTGAGGAGGAACTTCTTCTCCCAGAGGGTGGTGAATCTCTGGAATTCTCTGCCCACTGAGGTGGTGGAGGCTACCTCGCTGAATATGTTTAAAGCGCGGATGGATGGATTCCTGATCGGTAAGGGAATTAAGGGTTATGGGGATCAGGCGGGTAAGTGGTACTGATCCACGTCAGATCAGCCATGATCTTATTGAATGGCGGGGCAGGCTCGAGGGGCTAGATGGCCTACTCCTGCTCCTATTTCTTATGTTCTTATGTTCTTATGTCTCCAGACAAGACAGCCAGTGAAACTCTGTGGGGGTTACAAATAGTGGGACATGAACCCAATATCCCGGTTGAGGCCGTCCTCGTGTGTGCGGAACTTGGCTATCAGTTTCTGCTCAGCGACTCTGCGCCGTCGTGTGTCGCGAAGGCCGCCTTGGAGAACGCTTACCCGAATATCAGAGGCCGAATGCCCGTGACCGCTGAAGTGCTCCCCAACAGGAAGAGAACAGTCTTGCCTGGTGATTGTCGAGCGGTGTTCATTCATCCGTTGTCGCAGCGTCTGCATAGTTTCCCCAATGTACCATGCCTCGGGACATCCTTTCTTGCAGCGTATCAGGTAGACAACGTTGGCCGAGTTGCAAGAGTATGTACCGTGTACCTGGTGGATGGTGTTCTCACGTGAGATGATGGCATCTGTGTCGATGATCCGGCACGTCTTGCAGAGGTTGCTGTGGCAGGGTTGTGTGGTGTCATGGTCACTGTTCTCCTGAAGGCTGGGTAGTTTGCTGCGGACAATGGTCTGTTTGAGGTTGTTTGAAGGCAAGAAGTGGGGGTGTGGGGATGGCCTTGGCGAGATGTTCGTCTTCATCAATGACATGTTGAAGGCTCCGGAGGAGATGCCGTAGCTTCTCCGCTCCGGGGAAGTACTGGACAACGAAGGGTACTCTGTCCACTGTGTCCCGTGTTTGTCTTCTGAGGAGGTCGGTGTGGTTTTTCGCTGTGGCGCGTTGGAACTGTTGATCAATGAATCGAGCGCCATATCCTGTTCTTATGAGGGCATCTTTCAGCGTCTGGAGGTGTCTGTTGCGATCCTCCTCATCCGAGCAGATCCTGTGTATACGGAGGGCTTGTCCGTAGGGGATGGCTTCTTTAACGTGTTTAGGGTGGAAGCTGGAGAAGTGGAGCATCGTGAGGTTATCCGTGGGCTTGCGGTACAGTGAGGTGCTGAGGTGACCGTCCTTAATGGAGATGCGTGTGTCCAAGAATGCAACCGATTCCGGAGAGTAGTCTATGGTGAGTCTGATGGTGGGATGGAACTTGTTGATGTCATCATAGAGTTGTTTCAGTGATTCAGCACAACGCAACACCATCCACGCTCTCAAGACCAACCGCAACATTGTCATCAAACCAGCAGACAAAGGAGGGGCCATCGTCATACTGAACAGAACGGATTACTGCAAAGAAGTGTACCGACAACTCAACAACGAGGAACACTACAGACAGTTACCTGCAGATCCGACCAAAGAACACACCCGTCAACTCAACACTCTGATCAAGACCTTTGATCCGGACCTTCAGAACACCCTCCGTGCTCTCATCCCACGTACTCCCCGCGTTGGAGATCTCTACTGCCTCCCAAAGATACACAAGGCAAACACACCCGGCCGTCCCATCGTATCGGGCAATGGGACCCTGTGCGAGAACCTCTCCGGCTATGTCGAGGGCATCCTGAAACCCATTGTACAAAGAACCCCCAGCTTTTGTCGCGAAACGACGGACTTCCTACAGAAACTCGGCACACATGGAGCAGTTGAACCAGGAGCGCTCCTCGTCACAATGGATGTCTCGGCACTCTACACCAGCATCCCCCATGACGATGGCATTGCTGCAACGGCCTCAGTGCTCAGCGCCAACAACTGCCAGTTTCCAGATGCAATTTTACATCTCATCCGCTTCATCCTGGACCACAACATTTTCACCTTCAACAACCAGTTTTTCATCCAGACACACGGAACAGCCATGGGGACCAAATTCGCACCTCAATATGCCAACATCTTCATGCACAGGTTCGAACAAGACTTCTTCACCGCACGGGACCTTCAACCGATGCTATACACTAGATACATCGATGACATTTTCTTCCTTTGGACTCATGGTGAACAATCACTGAAACAACTCTATGATGACATCAACAAGTTCCATCCCACCATCAGACTCACCATAGACTACTCTCCGGAATCGGTTGCATTCTTGGACACACGGATCTCCATTAAGGACGGTCACCTCAGCACCTCACTGTACCGCAAGCCCACGGATAACCTCACGATGCTCCACTTCTCCAGCTTCCACCCTAAACACGTTAAAGAAGCCATCCCCTACGGACAAGCCCTCCGTATACACAGGATCTGCTCGGATGAGGAGGATCGCAACAGACACCTCCAGACGCTGAAAGATGCCCTCATAAGAACAGGATATGGCGCTCGACTCATTGATCAACAGTTCCAACGCGCCACAGCGAAAAACCGCACCGACCTCCTCAGAAGACAAACACGGGACACAGTGGACAGAGTACCCTTCGTCATCCAGTGCTTCCCCGGAGCGGAGAAGCTACGGCATCTCCTCCGGAGCCTTCAACATGTCATTGATGAAGACGAACATCTCGCCAAGGCCATCCCCACACCCCCACTTCTTGCCTTCAAACAACCTCAAACAGACCATTGTCCGCAGCAAACTACCCAGCCTTCAGGAGAACAGTGACCATGACACCACACAACCCTGCCACAGCAACCTCTGCAAGACGTGCCGGATCATCGACACAGATGCCATCATCTCACGTGAGAACACCATCCACCAGGTACACGGTACATACTCTTGCAACTCGGCCAACGTTGTCTACCTGATACGCTGCAAGAAAGGATGTCCCGAGGCATGGTACATTGGGGAAACTATGCAGACGCTGCGACAACGGATGAATGAACACCGCTCGACAATCACCAGGCAAGACTGTTCTCTTCCTGTTGGGGAGCACTTCAGCGGTCACGGGCATTCGGCCTCTGATATTCGGGTAAGCGTTCTCCAAGGCGGCCTTCGCGACACACGACGGCGCAGAGTCGCTGAGCAGAAACTGATAGCCAAGTTCCGCACACACGAGGACGGCCTCAACCGGGATATTGGGTTCATGTCCCACTATTTGTAACCCCCACAGAGTTTCACTGGCTGTCTTGTCTGGAGACAATACACATCTTTTTAACCTGTCTTGATGCTCTCTCCACTCACATTGTTTTGTTTCTTAAAGACTTGATTAGTTGTAAGTATTCGCATTCCAACCATTATTCATGTAAATTGAGTCTGTGTCTTTATATGCTCTGTTTGTGAACAAAATTCCCACTCACCTGAAGAAGGGGCTTGCAGCTCCGAAAGCTTGTGTGGCTTTTGCTACCAAATAAACCTGTTGGACTTTAACCTGGTGTTGTTAAACTTCTTACTGTCATTACACATTGCCAGGTCTAAAACAGCCTGTTTCCTTCTATAAAATTCTATAAATTTGCTGGTTACAGAATGTATTGATCTCACTATCTCTCCAACTACCTCTTTTAGAACCCTAGGATATAGGCCAACATATTCTGAGGATTTCTTGGCATTTAGTTCCTCAAGTTTCTCTAATTTTTTTCTCTGTTGATCCTAATTGCTTTATGTTGCTCAGCTCATTAGCCTCTTGGGTATCCTCTAGTTTTAGTATGCAATTTGTATCATCTGTTGTGACATCAATGCCATTTCCTCATTTCCCACGATAATTTCTCCTGTCTCTTCCTCTAAGAGACCATCATTACTTTAGTTACTCACCTTCTATTTATATGCTCCATTGTTATATCCCTGCCTAGTTTCAATTCATATTCTATTGTGTTCCTTATCGACCTATTAGTCACCCTTTGCTGATTTCTAAAACTCTCCCATGCTGCAGACTTATTACTGTCCTTTCAACATTATAAGCCTCTTCTTTCAATCTAATACTATGCTCATATTCCCAATAAACCACAGGTAGACTATTCTTGGTTAGCTATTCCTTTTCAATGGAAAGTATTTTGTTGAACATTTTGAATCACGTCTTTATAGTTTCTCACTGGTTATTTATTGTGCTATCTTTCAGTCTATTTACCAATCAACATTCGGCAGCTCACCTTTCACACCTATGCCATCGATTTTGCTTAAGTTTAATATTCTTGTTTTGGATTTAAGTATGTCACACTCATTTTTAATATGAAATTCACTTTTTCCCAGAGCATCTTTTATTGAGATTACTAATTAACCCTGCCTCACTGCACAACACTAGATCTAAAATAGCTTTATCCCTAGTTGGTCACAATGTATTATTCTAAGAATCTCTTGTTAAAACAAAATTCTATAAACTCACCTTCCATTTGTGATTTGATTTGTCCAGAGTTCTTCTCTTGACTCCTGCACTATTGCTAAATTATCAGACTGCCCATCCCACATCTAGTCCTGGATGAGCAGAAATTTCTTCTAATTAAATACAGGCCAATTAAATGAAGCCATTGTTCTCTTTGTTCTTTGAAAACAAAGAACAGTACTGCACAGAAATAGGCCCTTTGGCCCACAAGTCCGTGCCAACACAGATGCCTCTCTAATCTAATATTTTCTTGCCTCTACATGGTCCATATCCCTCCATTCCCTGCCTATTCATGTATCTATCCAGATGCCTCTTGAACGTTGGCTTCCACCACCTCCTCCGGCAGCATGTTCCAGGCATTCACCACCCTGTGTGTGAAAAACCTGCCTGTTATTATCTCTTTTAAACTTCCCCCTCTCACTTTCAACCTATGCCCCTGAGTAATTGACCTTCAACCCTGGAAAAAAGACTCCGACTATCCACTCTATCCAAGCCTGTCATAATCTATCAGGTCCCCCTCATCCTCCGACGCTCCAATGAAAACAATCCAAGTTTGTTCAACCTTTCCTCATAGTCCATATCCTCCAAATCAGGCAACATCCTGGTAAATCTCTTCTACATCCATCCGGTAGTGTGGCGACCATAATTGTACACAATACCCCAAATGCAGCCTAACCAAAGTCTTATACAGCTGCAACAGGTTTTTCCAATTCCTATACTCAATGTCCGGATCAATGAAGACTAACATGTCATATGCCTTCTTGACCACCTAGTCCACCTGAGTTGCCATCTTCTGGGAACTGTGGATCTGCATGCCTAGATCCCTCTGTATGCCAATATTTCTCAGGCTCTACCATTTACTGTATACTTTCTTTCTGCAGTAGACCTTCCAAATCGCATCATCTCACAATTGTCCAGGTTAAATTCTATCTGCCATCTTTTGGCCCAGGTCTCCAGCCGATTTATATCCTACTGTATCCTCTGACATTCTTCTCACTATCTACTACTCCCCCAACTTTTGTATCATCTGCAAATTTACTAATCAGACTACCTACATTTTCCTCCAAATCATTTATATATATTACAAACAACAGAGGCCCCAGCACTGATCCTTGTGGAACACCGCTTGTCATAGACCTCCATTTGAAAAGTATCCTTCCACTGCTACTCTCTGCTTTCTATGCCCAATAAGAAGTCTCATAACACCAGGTTAAAGTCCAACAGGTTTATTTGGTAGCAAAAGCAGTTTATGCCTAAACCAGTTCTGTATCCATCTTACCAGCTCACCTTGGATCCCATAGGACTTCATCTTCTGTATCAGCCTGCCATGAGGCACCTTATTGAAGTCTTTAGTAAAGTCCATGTATACAACATCCACTGCCCTGCCCTGGTCAATTTTTCTTGTCACTTCCTCAAAAGGAGTCAATCAAGTTTGTGAGACATGACCTTCCCTTCACAAAACCATGCTGCCTATCGCTAATAAGCCTATTTGCTTCCAGATACGAGTACATCGTGTCCCTAAGAATCTTCCCCAATAATTTCCCCACCACTGATGTAAGGCTCTCAAGTCTGTAATTTCCAGGATTGTCTCTTCTGCCCTTCTTAAGCAGAGGAACAATGTTAGCTACTCTCCAATCCTCTGGTACCTCGCCCGTGACTAAAGAGACAAAGATTTTGGCCAAAGCCTCAGCAATGTCTTCCTTCGCCTCTCTCAGTATTCTGGGACATACCCTATCTGGCCCTGGAGATTTGTCTACCTCAATGTTTTTCAAAACCTCCAATACCTCCTCCCTTTTTTATCTCAGCATGTCCTAGAATCTCAACATCCTCCGTTCTACACTCACCACATCCTTCTCCTTTGTGAATACTGATGCAAAGTACTCACCCACTTCATCCGGCTCCACACACAAATTCCCTCCACTGTCCTGGAGTGGACCTACCCTTCCCTTAGCTACCTTCTTCATCCTTATATTCACATAAAAAGCCTTGGAATTCTCCTCAATGCTGCCTGCCAAGGACATTTCATGGCCCCTTTTTGCCCTCCGAAGTCCCTGTTAAGCGTTTTCCTGCTATCTTTGTATTCCTCAAGAGCCTTATCCGTTTTCAATTTCCTTAAATTTATGTATGCTTCCTTCTTCTTTTTCACTAAGCTCACAATCTCCCTTGTCATCCAGGGTTCCCGAATTTTGCCATCTTTATCCTTCATTTTTACAGGGACATACTTGTTCTGAATTGTTAACAACTGACTTTTAAAAGACTCTCACGTATTGGATGTGGATTTACCCTCAAACAGCCACCCCCAGTCTACATTCCCTAGCTCCTGCCTAATACTGTCGTAGTTAGCCTTCCCCTGATTTAGTACTTTCACTCTGGGACTACTTCTATCCTTTTCTACAAGCATCTTGAAACTTATAGAATTGTGGTCACTGTTCCCAAAATAGTCCCCCACCGAGACATCAATCACCTGTCCTGGCTCATTTCCAAGAACTAGGTCTAAGCTAGCCCCTTCCCGAGTTGGACTATCTACATATTGCCTCAAGAAGCACTCTTGGATACACTGAACAAACTCTGCCCTGTCACAGCAACTCTGTTGTTTTTACATCTTCCCATAATCTGCTGACATATCAGTTCCTCCACTTCACGCTGGCTGTTGGGAGGTCTAGACTACAAACCCAACAGTGTGATTGCACCACTCCTGTTCCTGAGTTCTACCCATATTGCCTCACTGCATGATCTCACCAAGGTGTCCTCCTTCTGTTTAGCTGTGACATTCTCCCTAATCAGTGAAGCAACACCCCCACCTTTTTTGTCACCCTCTCTATCTCGCCTGAAGCATCTAAATGCTGGAATGCTAAGCTGCCAGTCCTGCCCTCCTTTCATCTGAGTCTCCGTAATTGCCACAACATCATAGTTCCATGTAGTAGTCCAAGCTTTAAATTCATCCGCCTTACCTGTCATGCTCCTTGCATTAACACAAACACACCTCAGACCATCTTTCCCGTCATGTTTTATTTCTTACTGGACCCATTCACTGAGTTCTCCACAGTCTCTGTACTCTGGCCTTCTTTGATTTTTGACTTTGGTTTCTCTACCTTCCACTTTTCGCCTTACTGCCTTTTGTTTCTGTCCCCACTTTACTTTCCTCTGATTTCCTGCATGGGTTCCCATCCCCCTGCCACATTAGTTTAAACTCTCCCCAACAGCAACACTAGCAAACATTAGTTCCAGTCCTGTCCAGGTGCAGACCGTTGGATTTATACTTGGTCCCACCTCCCCCAGAACCGGTTCCAATGTCCCAGGAATTTGAATCCCTCCCTCTTGCACCATCCCTCAAGCCACGTATTAATCTTAGCTATCTTGACATTCCTACTCTGCCTAGAACGTGGCACTGGTAGCAATCCTGGGATGACTACCTTTGAGGTCCTACTTTTTAGTTTAACTCCTACCTCCCTAAATTCAGCTTGTAGGACCTCATCCCGTTTTTTACCTATATCGTTGGTGCCTATATGCACCACAACAGCTGGCTGTTCAATTTCCCCCTCCCGAATGCCCTGCAGCTGTTCCAAGACATCCTTGACCCTTGCACCAGGGAGGCAACATACCACCCTGGAGTCTCGTTTGCGTCTGCTGAAACACCTGTCTATTCCCCTTACAATTGATTCCCCTATCACTATAGCTCTGCCACTCTTTTTCCTACTCTCCTGCACAGCAGAGCCAGCCACGGTGCCATGAACCTGGCTGGTCCCACCTTCCCTCGTGAACCATCTCCCCCAACAGTATCCAAAACAGTATATCTGTTTTGGAAGAAGGTGACCTCAAGGGACCCCCACACTGCCTTCCTACTCTTCCTCTGGTCAGTAATTTTTATCTGCAGTGTGACCAACTCACTGACGTGCTGTCCATGACTTCCTCAGCATCATGGATGCTCCAAAGTGAATCCATCCGCAGCTCCAGAGCCATCAAGTGGTCTAACAGGAGCTGCAGTTGGACACACTTCTGGCATGTGAAAGCATCAGGGGGACACCAGAAGGGTCCCTGAATTCCCACATCGCACATGAGGAGCATGACATGGGTCTGGGATTTCCTGTCATGACTTAACCCGTAAGTTGACTTACAACAACAACTACAATGCCAAGAGAAAAAAAAACTACTTCCCAGTCACCAGCCAATCACTTACCAGCTGGCTGTGACATCACGGTTCTATTTCTTTCTACCTCTCACTCGCCTTCGAGTCTCCCTCGCAGGTCCGCCTCTCCACTCCTACCAAAAATGAGCACCTCTTTCCCCTCAGCACTGAATTCCCACGCAGCTCCAAATTTCTGATACCCTCACACTGGCTGAATCTCACTCCAGCTGCAGTGTCTCGCTCTCGCTCTCTCTCCCACTGGTGTGCACATGCTCACTAATCGTGCGCTTGCTAGAACCATTGCCTTATATACAGCTCAGGTGAGCTGAGATGACTCACACACCAGTTTAAAATTCCGAAGTGTTCACACCTATTGAGGCCCTAATCAGCTTCAGTTGATTGACAGATAACTGCCACTTAGCTAACTGGCTCAGTTGCTTATTGACCTTTAAGCTAGACTATTTAATTTAAAGAGAAAAAAGAGAAACACTTACCAATATTTACCCACTCAGCTCCAAATTTCTGATACCCTCATTGGCTGAATCTTACTCTGGTTGCAGTCTCTCTCCCATTGGTGTGCGCAAGCTCACTGGTCCACGCTCTAAACACCCTTCCCCAACTCCTGACCCCATCCCTCTTGCCAGCAACAGTCTGAGATTAAGCCATTCTGTTCACAACACTTTTGTCACGTTTGATCTTGAAATGAACTTCCGACCTCGTACTTGGGCTATCTCTAAGGCCACCTATTTTCACCTCTATAACATCGCTTGATTTCACCTCATTTCAGCTGATCTGCTGCTGACACTCTCACCTACATCTTTGTTACCTTTCGACTTGACACACCCCTGGCTGGTCTCTCATTCTTTACTCTCCATAGACCTAAGGTCATCCAAAACTCTGTTGCCCATGTCTTAATTTTCAATAAGTTCCATTCCACTATCATAAGAACATAAGAAATAGGAGCAGGAGTAGGCCATCTAGCCTGCCCCGCCATTCAATAAGATCATGGCTGATCTGAAGTGGATCAGTTCCACTTACCCGCCTGATCCCTATAACCCCTAATTCCCTTATCGATCAGGAATCCACCTAGCTGACCTACAATGGCTCCTGTTCAATCAACATCTTAAATTTAAAATTCTCATCCTTGCTTTCAAATCCCTCCATGGCCTTGCCCTTCACTATCTCTGTAATTTCCTACATCCCTCAATCCTTTGAAAAATCTGCACTCTAATTATGGTCTCTTGCACATTCCTGATTATAATTCCTTCCCCATTGGTGACTATGCCTTCAGTTGGGTAGGCCCTAAACTCTGGAATTCCCTTCCTACAACGCTCCATCTCCCTTTCCTCTTCTACTTACCTCTTTGACTGAGCTTTTAGTCATGTTATCTAATATCTCTTATGTGGCTTATATTTTATAATGCTCCTGTGAAGTGCCTTGGGATGTTCATTGCTTTCAAGGTGTAATATAAAGATAAGCTGTTGTTGACTGTATGAAGATTAAAGTCCTCTACGATTATTACATTGCCTTTGTTGCAAGTCCAGTTATTTTTGCTTAATGCTTTGCCCAATGGCATAATGAGCATTAGGGAGCCTATAAGTGTATCCCCATCACCGTTTTCTGAGTCTTGTTATTCCTAATCTCCATCTAATTTCTTAATTCCATTTATAGAATCACATAATCCGACAGTACAGAAGGAGGTCATTCAGCCTATCGAATCTGCACTGACCACAAACCCACCCAGACCCTATCCTCATAACCCCTAGCTATTTTCCCTGACACTAAGGGGCAATGTAGCATGGTCAATCCACCTAACCTTTTTGATCTTCTGAGCTAAAATTCTTTAACTATGGTCCTTATGCCATCCTTTATTATCAGGACTACTCCTCATCCTCTTCCATTCTGCTGCACTTCTTGAACTATTGCAGTCCTTGCACACAGTCCTTTCGATAAGGTCCCCCATGCAAGGCTTCTAGAAAAAGTGAGAAGGCATGGGATCCAAGGGGCTGCTGTCCTGTGCTTCCAGAACTGGCTTACCCAAAGGAGGCAGAGAGTGTGTATAGATGGGTCTTTTTCCAAATGGAGGTCGCTCACCAGTGGTGTGCCCCAGGGATCTGTTCTGGGACCCTTGCTGTTTGTCATTTTCATAAATGACCTGGATGAGGAAGTGGAGGGATGGGTTGGTAAGTTTGCTGACGACACAAAGGTTGGTGGGGTTGTGGATAGTTTGGAGGGATGTCAGAAGTTACAGAGGGACATAGATAGGATGCAAGACTGGGCGGTGAAGTGGCAGATGGACTTCAACCCAGATAAATGCGTCGTGGTCCATTTTGGCAGGTCGAATGGGATGAAGGAGTACTTATTAAGGGACAGACTCTTAGTACGGTAGAGGATCAGAAGGACCTTGGGGTCCGGGTCCATAGGACTCTAAAATCGGCCCCGCAGGTGGAGGAGGTGGTTAAGGAGGCGTATGGTTTGCTGGCCTTTATCAATCGAGGGATTGAGTTTAGGAGTCCGGGGATAATGATGCAGCTATATAAGACCCTCGTCAGACCCCACTTGGAGTACTGTGCTCAGTTCTGGTCGCCTCATTACAGGAAGGATGTGGAAAAGATTGAAAGGGTGCAGAGGAGATTTACAAGGATGTTGCCTGGATTGAGTGGCATGCCTTATGAGGATAGGCTGAGGGAGCTCGGTCTTTTCTCCTTGGAGAGACATAGGATGAGAGGAGACCTAATAGAGGTATATAAGATGTTGAGAGGTATAGATCGGGTGGACTCTCAGAGGCTTTTTCCCAGGGTGGAAATGGCTGCTACGAGAGGACACAGGTTTAAGGTGCTGGGGGGTAGGTACAGGGGAAATGTTAGGGGGAAGTTTTTCACACAGAGGGTGGTGGGCGAGTGGAATCGGCTGCCGTCAGTGGTGGTGGAGGCAAACTCAATAGGGTCTTTTAAGAGATTCCTGGATGAGTACATGGGACTTAATAGGATAGAGGGTTATAGGTAGGCCTAAAAGGTAGGGATATGTTCAGCACAACTTGTGGGGCTGAAGGGCCTGTTTTGTGCTGTAGTTTTCTATGTTTCTATGTTTCCTCGTGGTTATGCTGCAAGCTTGATAGTGTTAGGAAATTCCAAAATTTTGACCCAGTGACAATAAAGGAACGGCGATCTTAATCCATTTCATGATTGTGAATGACTTGAAAAGGGAAATTTAAAGACAATGGTGTTCCCTTAATCTTGCTGTTTTTGTTTATCACTAAGACAGGATCACATATTTGGGAAGAGTTGTTGAAATAAGCCTGACAATTTGCTGCAGTGTATCAATTAGATTAGACATATTGCAGCCACAGTACTGGTGATGAGTAGGTGAACAGAATCAGACTGCTTTGTCCTGGCAGTGAGTTTCTGAAATCTTGCGGCAACTGCGCACATCCGTGTGACTAGTAAGTATTCTATAACTTTTCTGACTTGTAACCTGTAAATGGTGGGGAGGATTTGAGTGGTAAATAGTAAACATTGCTATGTTCTTGGATCTGTAATGTTGATGTGCCTCATCCAGTTATAGCTTTTGGTTAAATAGCAATCCACACAAGATGTTTGGGGTGAGGGACTCAGTGATAGTCATGACACCAAGTGTGACAGGAGATACTTGGACGTTTTTTATGTTGGTAGTCACTATCTGACACTAATGTAGCATAAACATTCCAGCCAAATGTCAAGCCTGGATGTTACTCAAACCCTGCTGTAAATTGGTGGAGTTATGGATGGAACTGAACAGTGCAGGGTAGTCTCTGCACAACCACACTCCTGACATATTGACAGAGTAGGTAATTGGATTTTTTTCATGGCATCTGGAGTAACACTGGCAAAATCAGCATTTTCTGCCCCTCTCTAATTGCTCGTGAGAAAGTGGTGATGAGCCATTTTTTTGAATCCCTGCGATCTGTCTTGTGCAGTTAACAAGGCAGTTCCAAGATTTCAACCCAACGACAGTGGAAGGAATGATGATATCGTTCCAAGTCAGGCTGTTGTGTTACTTGGAGGGGAACTTGTCGGTGGTCCTGTATCAGGGATTACTCCACCTACTCGAGAGTTTTCCCATTTATCTTATTGCCAGACTTGATTGAATTTTGTCTTGATGATCAGGGTAACTACTCTTACCTCCGCTATTGCAGTCAGCTCTTTCACTCAAACTAGATCAAGGCTGTAACAAGTACTGATTTGATTTATTATTGTCACATGTATTCGTATACAGCGAGAAGTATTGTTTCTTGCATGCTATATTGGGGCCAAGTGGCTCTGACAAATCCCAGGGTCATCATCAGTAAGGTTATTGGTCAGTTTGCAGCACTTGGTGCCACCAATTAAATCTTCCATCATTTGCTGGAGTCTGGGAGGAGGTTTATAGATGGGATGATAATTGGACCAAAAATGTCCTTATTCAAGAGGGTCCATTTTACTGCTTGCAGCACACACTTCACGATCTCCTGCCTGGTGGATCGAAGTGAAGGATGTGCCAGACCATGAGGTTAGATAAGATTAGAAAGGGCCCCTGGGTGTCTTTGGCTCAACGTGGACAAGGTGGGTCGAATGGCTCCTTCTGTGCTGTCTCACTTCTATGGTTAGATTGTGAGTCAACAGTTCTACTGCAGCTACTGTCCTAGAGATTGATGAATGACAAACACTGGACAAATAAATCTGTCACAATGGAAGGTGCTCTCCTGTGAAAATGATATTGCCTTCAAAAGGATTGTATGGTGATCACTCCTATCAGCTGGAGACAGATGTGTCTGAAACACTAGGTTGGTGAGGACAAGATCAAGCATTTATGTTCTCATATTTGTTCCCTCATCACTTGATGCAAGCCCAGTAGATAGAAATACATAGAAGTTACGAGAAGGAAATGGATGCAAAGAGTCCGTGTTGGTAAAAGCAAATTACTGCGGATGCTGAATTGGAAACAAAAACAGAAAATTCTGGAAAATCTCAGTAGGAAGACAGTGTCTGTGGAGAGAGGACAGAGCCAATGTCTTGAGTTGGATAACTCTTTTTCAGAGATGGTTCGTGTTTACCTTCCATAGGAGAAAACAGTTCAATTATATTTCCCCACCTTCTTGCATGCCTTTTTTTTAACCTCCTATCCAATCTGATGTTAAATATTGACATGCTTTCTGCTTAATCACTCACCTTGAAAGAGAATAGCACAGCTTCACAATGCTATATAGAAAGTTGTCCCTCTACCCCAATCTCAAACTTGTAGTGTCCATGGCCCCTCACTCAAAACCAATTAACTACTGCAAATAGTTCACTTCTGTCTACAAAAGTCCTATCCTTTCATAATTTTAAATACTATAATATTGCTCTGATCTTATTCTAATGCAGTGTTGTCCAATATGGTCACCACATGGTGAATTAGCCACATGTGAATTGATGCTGTTCATCTTTAGAGCCACACAAAATTGAGTTGTGTTAAAGTTGCAGCAGTGGGTATGAGTATTGTGTCACTTACTAGATTGCTATTTGTTCTCCGTCCCTAATTAAGCGAGCCAGGAAGAATCGACCATGCTTCTGTTAGACTGGAGTCCCCTATCGTTCAGTCCCCAATTACGTTCATCAGAATATAGTTCAGTTGGCAGGTTGAGTGGCTTGGAAGTTGAAGGGCATTTGTTTAATGAAACAAAAAAAGTAATCCACCATTTATTACCTTCTCTGAGCCTGTTCTTGCTGGATGACTCTAAATGATGATGTATTTAGATCTCTGGGACCCACTCTGAGACGCTGCAATAACAGGCCCAACCTTCGGAAAGTCAGCAGTCCAATTATACGCAAAGATTTATTGGGGAATCTGTAACACAGGGCATGCTAACTGAAGAATATGGTTTTGTTTAGCTAGTAGTTGGCGGTTTGGTCCAAACAGTTAATAGGCGTGACAGACAGACGGTGTTGCATGACTGCCAGTGATGGTTGAAATGTGCAATTTTGGCAAGCTGTTGTGGCACAGCAACATCCAAATGTATTCAGCTTTTATCTTAATAGATCTGCCAAAATAAGCAATAGAAAGGAATCGCACACCATTGGTGTAACAACACGTTGGCCATGAGCCAAAGATCTATCAAATGTTCATTTGCCATGGCAAGTGACAGAGCTTAAACTAAGCAAGAGTCAGAGCACAGGCATTATTTGTTGATTATTTTTACTCCCTTCATCTCCTAATACACCAATTCTGAAGCAATATAGCCTACTCTTGAAGAATCTATTTTTTTGAAAAGTGGAGCACTATGAGAAACGCAACACTTTTGTTAACTGATTGTCACCACCATGAATGTACACACCAGGTTTGTTTTGCGTAACAGTTGGGTTGCAAAATCCTTTTAAAGCTGTTCTCCTTGCTCTGGGATCGAGTATATTGGTCTTGATTGCTGAAGGTTTAAGATCTTAAACCTCGGTGGTTTTATTAAAGTTGTACATATTTATATTGTGTGGCAAGTATGGTGAACTGATCACTATAAATCCATCGATCCACTAGACAACATTTTTCTGATGAAAAAAATGGCGCCTTGAGGACTTTCCTCATAGCTGGCAACTTCTTAGTAAATTAGTACCTCCCTAAAGCCTTACACAATAATTTGCCTTTATATGGCAGCTTAAACATCCCAATGAACTTGCTTATCCTTCCTGTAAAGCAGAGCTATAGAGAGAGGCTTTATTAGAGACTGGTATAGGCTCATTACCTCCATCTAGAATTCTATTACAGTAGCTGTATCAGTTCATGGTCATCAGTTTTGTGTTCTCTGATCCCCAAATCCATGAGCTCCTTTCTGCTCTTGCTGCACTAAGCCTACTCCCATTGAAAGTTAAATTGCTGCGATTTTGTTTTATCCAACGTACATAATCTCATGCTTCCTAGCATTGAATTCCATCTTCTCAGACTATTCCCTGTTTTGTCAATGACTTTGCAGCTTCCTTTCATCTTCTAAAAAAAGTGTAACTGTATTTTGCAAATTTCAACACCATCCCCACTAGGCTATCAATATCATTGATATACAAAGAACAGAAGTGGCCCCAGAACTGAACATCGTGGGGGGCATTAAAACTACCTACTACTTGAAAAAAAATGAAACTGTTCGCAACTTCTACTCTTGCTCTTTTCTAACAAGGTTTTAATCCAGTTTGTTATCCTCCTCGTATCTGCTTTGATGTTGAGACCAAAACGCTGTCTGATTTCAAGAATAAATTAGGTATAACTCCTGAGCCTAGAGAGAGAGAGAGAGAGAGAGAGAGAGAGAAAAATCAGGATATTGAATATCGAAAATGAATGGCGGAGCAGGCTCGAAGGGCCCAATGGCCTTCTCTTGCTTCTAGTTTCTATGTTTAGTAATATTCCATGTGATATCTTGTCAAAGGCTATTAAAATTCCATGTACATTCTCCCCATCTATAATACTCCTTTCCATTTCAAAGAATTCTATCAGATTTGTCAAGTATGCTGGTCCCTTCTGAATTCCAAGCTATTTCAATTTTTAAGTCAAGTTTTCCCGATCGCAGATGTTAAACCAACTGGCCTGTAATTACTCGGAATAGCTTAATTTCAATTTTTAAATTGGAAGCTACATCAGCCACTTACCAGTTTTCTGACATCTATCTGCACTAAATAGAGCCCTGAAATATAATTACTAGGAGCTCTGTAATGTTCACTTATTCCCCATAGAATCCTAATTTGTTTCAATTTGTCTTATCTTAATTATCCAAACCTCTCTTCATCCATCATATCACTCATTCTATTGTCAAACAATTAAAGCTACCACCTCCCCTCCAATCTCCTCCTCTTCGGAGGTGGCACAGTGGTTAGCAGTGCTGCCTCACAGCACCAGGGACCCGGGTTCAATTCCCAGCTTGGGTGACTGTCTGTGTGGAGCTTGCACGTTCTCCCCGTGTCTGCGTGGGTTTCCTCCGGGTGCTCCGGTTTCCTCCCACAGTCCGAAAGATGTGCTGGTTAGCTGCATTGGCCATGCTAAATTCTCCCTCAGTGTACCCGAACGGGTGCCAGAGTGTGACGACTAGGGGATTTTCACAGTAACTTCATTGCAGTGTTAATATAAGTCTACTTGTGACTAATAAATAAACAAACTTTCTGGCAGCCCTGTCCTTCAGGTTAAAGCAAAATTCTGTGGATACTGGAATCTGAAATAAAAACAGAAAATGCTGGAAAATCTGATCTCTTAATATATGCTATTAGCACCATTCTCTGGCTTTATAACGGCCATTTACATTCCCTTTGTCCTTTTGTCTACGGCATCTTGGTCAATTACATAAAACATCTCCTTTCCTCACCCTGAACTGTATAAATCTTGACCTATTTTCTTTGCCTTTAGCTCTGACGAAGGGTCATCCAGACTCAAAACGTTGGCTCTTTTCTCTCTCCACAGATCCTGTCCTTCGGGAACTGACTGGTGTAGTCAGTCATGGCACTACCAAGTCACTTCACGAAAACACATATCTCCCACCCAGACTAAACTTGGCCCTTGCTCCCTCCTCGTGTTCTGTAAACTTCAGAAAGTGTGTTATTCAAGGACAGAAAGGAAAGCAAAATAGTGCAGATAAGAAAGAGAGACAAACCCTTTTCAGGACACTACTTCAATTTTCAAAAAAAGATTTAATTTTGAGGGAAAATAATTCTCGTTGTGTTTTTCAATAGTTAGAAAGTGAGCAACGATTATTGCCCACATCTATGGTGGAATAGATGGGCTACAACCTATGTGACAGGGACTGAAAAATATAATTCATCTTTTTAAATAATCTTAAATTTTCAAAAACATTCAATTTTGAATGCTAGGGAGGAGGAGAGATGGTGGAAAGATGGAAAGGTAGAAGTGGAGGCAGGTGACTTTTAGGTAGCCTTGGCCAGAAGGTATGCTCAGGATTGAATAGGACATATGTTGCAATTTGTCTTGATCAGCCTAATCAGTCAATAGGGGTGGGGTGGGGGGGGGGGGGGGGGGGGGGGGGGGAGAGAGAGAGAGAGAGAGAGAGAGAGAGAGAGAGAGAGAGAGAGAGAGAGAGAGAGAGAATTATCAAAGGTGGCAAGGATTTCTGCAGATTCTGAAAGGAGGCCAAAGCCTTTTGTCTTCCTAATGTATAGCAACACTTTGTGACAGTCACCACTGGGAAATTCACTCACACCGCTCACCGGCCCGCAAGTTCCTGGTTCCCCAGAGTTGGATTTGCGGGGTAACCCAAAGATGTACTGTGGAATCCCTCTTGCAAGTTCTCAGGTAATGGTTTACGTGGCAATTGTTCAGAGGTGCTAAGTTTCCCTGGACAACTGTGTGGCTTTTGCTACCAAATAAACCTGTTGGACTTTAACCTGGTGTTGTTAAACTTCTTACTGTGTTTACCCCAGTCCAACGCCGGCATCTCCACATCACAATTGCATTGCACAGGGAACTATCCGACAAAGCAATTTAAATCGCAAACTTTGTATGGTTCTGCCAGCGTTATGCTAATCGTTACTCCACAAAAGTTAGAAGAAATAAAATCTCTTCTAATTTCAGTGTAACTATTTTAAATACTCACACGAATCTCACCCCACACTCCCAACCCAACAGGGACTATTACCCCACCCTCACTAGGCACACCCTCCACCCCCCCCCCCCCCCAACGGTATTCCCCACTCAGAATTTCAATCTGACCTGACCCTCAACCTGACCAGATCTTAACCCTACCCAGCCCAACCACCCCGGGGGCCAACAATCCAACCCCAATGTTTGACCTGCTTTATGGGAGGTGAGTTTAAAGGATATGTTCTCTTTCATTCCTATTCATTTAGATTCTGATGCTGAACCCGGGGACCCGGTGGCTGCCTGAATCTCGCCTGGCCCAGATCAGGAAGGTTGGGCAAGACAGGGGTGGATGAAATTTGGCACAGGTATGTGCATGCTTGAGTGGCAATCCAATACATTGCCATTCTGAGGAAGTTATGATCCATTATGTATCTCTCGGCACTTCTTGTTTGTGGAGTTGCATCATAAACTTCACTTACCTTTCAGTTTGAAGTTCTTAAGAAGAATGTATGCTGAAGTATCTATTGCTGCATCTTCTACTTTTATTTCAATAACAACTCAAATTGGTGACAAATATCCAAATTTAAGTCCCCACTTGGAGTCCCAACAGAAGTTATCTCAGAATACTTTCCAGGGATATACAAAATTATATCAGCAACTGAGCGGAAATCATATTGGAGTTTGATTTCTTCAATTTCTTAGATTGTTATTTATATGCATTTATCACCAATTAAAAGACAAGCATGATGGCATCATCAATTACACAAAATATTCGGCCAATTTTTACACTTGTAAATGGTCACTTATTTTGGTCAATCATGGAATTTTTACTCTTTATACATGTTAGTTTGAGGTGTAATACTTTAAGATGTACCACGATGGACGGATGCGAGATACAAACATCCAAAGAGGTTGTAGGTAGATCAGTAACAGTTTAGCAGAAAGCTGTTTCAACTTGGACAATTTTGGACAATAGCCATTGTGACCTATTATACAAGTCTCCTAGAAATGGCATGATGCTTTGAACTTCTATGATTCCACCAATAAGAATTATTTTACAATAATATTTTAACTTTTTGATGATTTTTTTTCAATTTAATAAAGATGTGAAGACATTAGGAACAATGCAGAAAAGATTCAGGAGAATGGTTCCAGGAATGAGGAATGTCCGTTATACAGATATACTGGAGAAGTTAAGACTGTTTTCCTTGGAGAGAAAGAGGTTGAGAAGAGATTTGATAAAGGTATTCAAAATTATGAGAGGTCTGGACAAAGTAGATAGGGAAAACTGTTCCCATTAGTGAAAGAATGGAGAACCAGAGGGCACACATTTAAGGTAATCAGCAAAAGAATCAATACGAGGAAAAATGTTTTCATATAGCAAGTGGTTAGGATTTGGAATGTACTGCCTGACAGTGTGGTGGGGGCAGGGTCAATTGAGGCATTCAAGAGGGAATTGGATTATCTTCTGAAACGGAAGAATTTGCTAGACTAGGGGAAGGTAGTGGTGGAATGACACTAGGTAAATTGCTCCGACAGTGAGCCAGCACAGGCATGACTGGCCGAGTGGCTTCTTCTTTGCTAAGATCATTTTGTGATTCTGTGACATCGCTGACATCCAAAACTACTGTTGTGAGAAAGTGGTCAAGTCGTCATTTATTTTAGCAAGAAATTCAAATAGAAGAATAAAAGTCTCCAGACTCAATGTCTTATTTATAATCACATTTATTGACATAGCCAATAGGATTACGTTTACACAGATACAATCCTGGTACAATAAACCTTCTCTTCAGGTTTTACATGTTTGTAAGTCCAATGTCCAATATTTCACAACGTCTGAGAAGCCTTTAGTTCCACACTTGTTTAAAATCTTCAATTTAATTTAAAAAAAACACAATCTGTGTAAAGGTCTCTAGGCTGGCACACATGCATATGACATTATGTTTAAGCCAACCTGCCACTAAATGATAATGCACATAAAAGTAATACAGTACTGTGACAATTGCTTCAAATAAATACCCACATGAAGTACATTTTTTTAATGTAACTGAGCATATGATCAATACTGTAACAAAAAATAAGAATCACACCATTCTTCCAGCGAACAGAAAATATCTTCCATAATAATGCTAAAATTCATCATTTAAATTGCACTTAATTTAAAGTTATTTCTAAATTTAACCCAATTTGTCAGAACCTGGCTTCAACAAACATCACCATTTAATATAGTGACATAGTTTGTTGATGCAGCATCTATTTTCTGTTTGCTGAACTTACACAATGATTACACAGCTGGTAAGGAAAGTTACTGTCTTAATGTTTTCACATCTGCCAACAATACCAGTTATTTGCGACCATCACCAAACAAAGCTAAGATACATCTGATACAGTCCTCTGTACTGCAACCACAAATGTGTTAATACAATTTAATGCGTCTGTTAGGAGTCCAAACTCACTTGATTTGGTTCCCAAAATAAGTATCCCCTGAATTTGCATGAATCTGCATTTCAGAAGTATCATCGACAAAGAAGAATTTCATACAATTTATTTGTAAAATTAAGACTGCAGTGGAAATTTTGTGCAACAGGGGGGGGTTCTCAGTTGCACTTATTGCTTTATCCTTTGTTTTTGAAATTTGAATACTTTTTAGTTTGGAAAAAAAACATAATTGTAGGAACAAGCACTCTTTCTTCAAATTATTAAAGGCACTACTGGCAGAATTAACAAAATCAAGGCATGGAAACAGAACACCCCACAATGAACAATCGCTTAGATTTTTCTTCTAGATGTACCAAGTTTTGGCACAATAAACAAAATGAGAAACAAGGAAACAATTCCAATTTGGAATTTATTTGGCGCCTTTGTAGAAAATTCTGATAAATCAATGATACTTGATTTTTTTTTTAAACCCAGAAATCCTGGAATTTGTTGGTAATACTACTTTTCAAGTGCCTATTACCATTACCAGAACAAAGTCAAGTTTTTGTCCTTGTTACATTGAACTATTCCTAAGAATAATATACAAGAAAACCCCAGAATTAGATCACCCTGGATTTTAGAACGTGGCAGTTAACACATGTAAAACAAAACAAACTCTAATAGAGAAAATGCTGAAGCACAAATGCCGGTAGTGTAAAAATTTAATCTGAACCACAGGTTAAAAATATAATTGACTCTTCTGCAGCATGCTGATGCAGTAATCTATCACACCAATTAAAGACACTACCGGCAGGAGTTATATCCACAAACCGCAGCATTTTCTACTTTCCTAATAATTAAAAAAAATATATCAAAAGTGCACAGGTATAACATCTGATTAAAAACACTGAATAATTGCAAAACATATATGAATATCATATCATCTCAAATTGTGAATATTCTATCATAAAGCATAATGTTAATCAAATCATTGAAGATTTCTTCAACACTTGTGAGTTTCTCTTCCTGCAGCAGCCATTTTAATAATTGTGTTCGTATTTGCAACTTGTCGTGCAAAACAAACACAAGACAGCAAATTAACTGCCTCTATTATTAATGTGGTTCAATAGTGTTTTCTTCACTATTAGTTCATTTTGTGCAACAGACTACACTAGCAATTTTTAAATAAACTGCACTCTCGGTGGAAAGTCCTTCTCCAGGGACTTTTATCGCTGAAAAAGGGAAAATAAAAAAAAATTAGCCAAAACTCTTTTACAAACAACCACTTGCACAAGGAGCAATTCATGAAGAATGCACAGCACAAGGTTTTGCTAGTCATATTAGTCTGTTAATGCAAACTGTGGGCTGTTAGTGAGCAAAGGAGGTGACATTTTGGATTATTTCTGAATATAAAGCACAAGAGTAAGGTTTAATATGGTGCGACCCATTTGTAGGAAGCTAACCTCACAAGTATTGAGTGACCTGGTGTTGGTCATGCAAAGAGATAATAATTTATCACAGGAATTGGTTTACAAAGCCATTAGATTAGAACAGAGACATGCAGGCCATTAAATGCAGACTGCTATAAGGAATAGCAAATACAGCCAGAAGCCAAAGGACAGACAGCCTGCTAACAGAGGTAGGCAATAATATAATGATTTCACATGCTGTGTTTTAACAGCAGTTAGATAACACTAGGTATATAGATGCATATTCCAAACCTTTCTGCAAACTTGGGAGACATTGCCATATCACAAAATTAGCTTATACATTTGAGATACATTTTAATATTGCCCAAGTTACTTTACAAATCTCTTCAAAGTATCAAATTTGGTGATTGTTTATTTTTGCTACTACTGCCGTGAAGTCACTGCATTGTTAAAAAATTTCCTGAAACATTGGAAGCAAATATATCTGCTTCAAGTAGAGCAAAAATGTTTAATGTCACATTTCTAAATGCTAGGTTAATTCAAACCACAGGCATTTATTAATAACCCACAATGCAATTAAGATAATCATCAGTAGATCAAAGGCCTTTAAAGGATGTGCAGCATAGAAAACTACAGCAGGATTGGATTGAACAGAAATCCTGTGTGTACACAATTTCAGCAATGGCAAATTTCCGGTGCATTGTCAGGAGTCGCTTAAAATTAAAAGCACCCAAGTCATTAGCCTGTGGCGTCATATAAAGTTTTTTTTTTTAAATCACCATTTAATCTTGTTGTAATTTTAAAGCTCACAAGCAGGAGAGTACTTCATATCAACGCACAGAGAGAAGTTAAAAGGACAAAACTAGTCCTGTAATTTAGAATATGAAGTCATACCCTAAGCCAGCAGCCCCAGAAAAAGAAAAATGGAAAGTCAATACTCAATATTTACAGCATAAACAACTGTGCATTTAATGGAAATATTTTGTAGCATTGCTGCTTCATATGGTAACAAATATTCATTTGAATGACTTCATTATGGAGTTCAGTTTCTAGAAACAATATGCATTTCTTACTGTCTCCATTACAATAGTGAGTAATAGATATACTTCAGTATGTTTGAACTAGGACTTGAACAGATATTAATTACAGTCCTTTGATACACTTGCGGCCAGTTCAGTAGAAAATCAACTTTAATCCTAAATATGGAATTTAGGGACACCGAACTAGAATTGAATACATTTGAAAAGTGTTGTTATTTTTGTGGTAAATTTTCTTTTTAAAAAAATGAGGTGAAGTATTTAACTTTATATATCACAAGGTATGAATTTTCAAAGTCATCATATTAATGTATTTTATAATCTTTTCTGGAACCAAAGGCAAGCAGTGCACTTACTTTTGTGTTACTAAAACAAATCCCCTGATTACTTATAGGCAATGTGGTAGTTTGGAAAAACAAAGCTACTGGCAATTAATGAGAAATAGGATTAAGAATATTTCCTTACATTGCTTCAAGCAGGGCCTTATGCCCAGACAATGCATTTAAATGACAGGCAAGACATATACTTGATAACAGGCAGTTCTTAACAAATTTAGTGCAGCCTCAGTCCATTATGTGTGTTTCACTTTGTGCTTATTTGAATGAGCAGCATCAAAATGCTTTTATATTTTATTAAATACGTGTTACTGCCAGATCACAGTTACTGCTTTTGCCGAATTCAAAGCACATAATCTTATAAAACAAAAATTAACTCATTCACTTGCTAGCATTTAATATTAGGACTTTCTCCTCATCCTATATTGTCACACATAATGGAGAGTTCCGCAAGGTCTGTGCTTATACACATAAATATAAGTTGTAAAAGACAGTTTGAAATTAAAAGCCTGCGAGCACTACTGGCATGAATTAACACTGAAGCATTGCATTGTGTTTTTCAATACTGGTAGATACAGAAACAAAACGTCAACTGAATCGCTTGCTTGGGATATAAGCTTCACTTACTTAAAACAGTTTCAAGAACAATAATTGTAAATGGAAAACTCCCAAGATCTTTTACATTCTGAAAGCAATTGCAAAACTGCACATCACCTTGAGCATAATTTTGTTAAACCAAATTGGAGTTTGATTTGGAATGGGGTGAATTTGCATATATCAATACTGTAAACGTGCAACATTGTTAAATGTAACTCTTCGAAAGATGAAGTGCAAACTAAAGCTGGGTGACAAAAAAGCACATTTGTGCTATACAGACGTCAGACAGTGGTGTTGGAGCAGGCTGACTGAATGAACTGACACCTCAGAGATGCCATACTACTCATATAGTGCATGGGTATCACAATTAAAGCCCTATATTACAAGATGTAAATGTCACACTAATCCAGTTACTTCATCTCCATACATTAAATGATGGTTAACAATCCAATACAGATGAACTCACTGCAATGCTAAGAAAACAGGGCATTAATGCTGCGCTGCACACCAAAGCATCAACATCTATTTACTATCCACTTTGTGCAAATTCCCTACAGACCACAATCAATCACAGTAGATTTTGTACTTCTCACTGCAATACATCTGGTTGCTGACAACTACTCCCTCTTGTCTGACAACACAAGAGCGCACATGACTTACGCTGGGGTTGCTAGCCCTGGTTTTGGTCCACGATTTGGTTCGGCCACGCTTGGACTGTTCATGATCAAACTCTAAGTCCTCCAGCCGCTGAGTCAGTGCCAGTTTCTGCTGAATGGCCATACGAAGGAGAGAGTTCAGGGTCTTCTTCTCATCCTCAGCAGCAGCAAGTTGACGCTGCATTTCATCGAGCTGATTTACATATTCATCGCATCTGAAATACAAAATTGTGAATTACAAATTTGCAAAACTATACTTTATTAAAAATATCATTTAACTAGCACCACTGATATAGGTTAGTTTGGACTGATCTAAAACGCACTGAAGTCTGCTGGTGAATGACAGAAAAAACAATATATAATGCAATAAACTTTGAAGATCAGGAAATAGTTGAAACTTGATATAATTAGAACCAAGCTTTTGGTCAAATAGATCAGAACTATATATGGCATCAGATATGGTTAAGATTGTAAAACATAAATAGACCTGCACTTGGCTGCATAGTCTATTTCAATATTTATGTGATACGTGTTACTACTATTATCAAAAGCAATGATAGAGCAACATGGTTTTCTTTTTGCATAAAGTATCCCAGAAGCAAGCACAAGCATACAAGTCTGAACCAGGAACATAATAATAATGGACGCAGTTATATGGCTATACTCTTACGACAATGTTTACAATGATTATCTGTGATGTAAACAAGTGGAGATGTGGAAACCTCCAGACAAATTAAAAATAGGCTGCACTTAACCAAGCGTTCACACCAAACAGCACAAGAAACAACAAAAGACCAAGGACTGATTAAATGCTGTGATGTTGAACAATTATAATGTCATACCAAGAATAAAAAAGTAAAACACACAGTTCCAGTTCAGAGAGTCACCTGCTGCATCTTAAACCAGGGAACTGCAAACTCAACAACAGAACAAAGGGAGAAGAAAGTGTGAAGTTTACTTTCAATGTGGATATTCTATTTGTTCTGATGCTTGCTTTTTCCAAATTTGAAATTTGATTAGTCATTAAAGATCTCAGTAGCTTGATAGAATACTTATAGTTTTTTGTTCTGCAGCTGAGCATTGCAAAAAAAATCTTTTTGATAGATTCTATGTTGTGCAGGTGAGCTGACCACACTATGATAAAGAGCTAAAGACAAAGGTTTGTTGTTTCTTGCATATACTTCAGGAGTTGTCTTAATAATTCAGTCAAATTCAGATAAAGACAATAAAGAAAATAACATTTGATATTACATTTGATTTTAAAAGCACAAGTTATATCTCCAAAGGTTCAGACATCAATCACTTCCGTGCCTCTCAGATTAGATGGTCCCAGATTTGATCCCTGGTTTACGCTGAGTTCACTGATCTCAACTGGATTTAATCACCAAGGGCATTGTTCACAATACAGTGATTTCTGCTGCAAATGCAAGTCCCTGATGTAATGATTGGACTCAAGTGATATAAGGCTCACACTTGGGCAAGCTGCCAGTTGCTGACTGCTGCAGTGGAAATGCCCGAGGGTAAGTTACATCTTCTATAAAAGGAAGAAATATTGGGTGAAAAAAATAGTAATTTCTAAAAAATGTATTTCTCTTTCAGCCATTTTATCAATATCAGAATTTTCCATATTTTCATTGAAAATTGTCCAACATTTGGTCAAATTTGCAGGGAAAATTAAGCTTTTTTGTGATAACTAAATAACGGTCACACTGATTAATTTATTAAAAGAAACAGTGCTCAAGTGATGCACAAATACTTGTGAAAATGTGTTACTTGAGGTGACCCCAGAAAAGGATGAAGACAGACTGGAGAAATAAGATGACTGACTACTTTAGCAATCAAGGAGGCAAAATGGTGACTGCAAGCACATGAATTCCATAATTAAACAGCAGAGGGTGCTACAATATAGACTTCCACAGCTCCCATATTGCTACAATATGAAAAGCCAACATGCAGTCACTGCATTAATTACAACAGAAGTCTCAACAGCATACACCTATTCATATCCTACCTGGCGAATCTTTGTAGAGTTTAATAATCTGAAGCATAATAATAAATTATAAATGATTAGAGAAGAAAATCTCACCATGGAATCAAAGATTTCAGCAAATAAGTCCATGTGTCCACTTCAATCCTTTTACCACATCACACTCATCTCTAAACACTTTTCCCTCTTCCTTTTAATATTTTCCTGTCAGTGTTTCTCAAACTGCTTCTTAAATGCTGTGATCAATTCGTCACATGCTCAAAGCATGCCATATTTTAAAAAACTTTACACTAAAGAATCTATGTTCCTCTTTACATTTTTGTTTTTCATACTTTATTTCCAAAATTATTGTTTCCATTATTACTGACCTATCAACCAATAATATAATCTTCCATCAGATAGCCCAACAACTTTTAAAGTATGAACACTTGGATTCTCACTTAACTTTCTATGCTCCAATTGATGGAGCATTCGAGCGAGTAGGGTGAAGATGGTTGCTACCAAAATGCAGCAAAGAAGTGGTAATGTAAAGGGAACCAAGTCAGCAATAAGAACATAAGAATTGGAAGTAGATTATACAACCCCACAAGCATGCTCTGCAATTCAATATGATTATGGCTGATCTTAGGCTTCAACTACACTTCCCTGCCCACTCTCAATACCCCTCAATTCTCTGAGAGGCCAGAAATTTATCTGTCTCAGCCATAAACATACCCAACAATGGAGCATCCACAATGCTCTGAGGTAGAGAGTTCCAAAGATTCAATGACAAAATTTATACCACTTAGGGTTTTGTTTCTGCAGAAATAAATCTACTGGAATGATTCTTAACGGTAATCAGTCCAAGAGGGGCCATAGCTGAATAAATGTGGAAAACGTAGATAAATGTAAATAACCCTTATACAAAATGATGCTGAATTTTCAGTTAACCTTGCTTAATGAAGACGTTGCCTAGAATGTACAATTTAATAGGTAGGTAGGAATATAATAGGAGTCACTTCAGTTTAATAGTCTGGTAAGGAATAAGAACAGCTGGACTGAATGGCCACTAAGAGCAGTTTGTTAACAAACCTTACAGACAGCTTTGAACATAAATAACTGATAATGAGTAGATATGAATAATGAAACTTCCGAATGTCAGTTTTGAAGGAAGATGGAATGTTTCTTGGGAGGATGAAATTGACCATGAGCATAAGGAAAGATTATGTAAAGAAAAGCCTGATTGATGAATCAGAGAGAGAGCACTTACAATGACTCTAAATTGTACAAGCTCATTGATAACAGTAGGGTGGCTTTTAGCACACAGCCTAAAGGAAGAACTCAATATATTAATGCACATGTCATATTAAAAGGAAATATATATGGGACAATAAAGCCCTGTCAATAATCCATCAAGGTCTACCCCTGAAAAAGGGTATAAAAGACTTGGAATGCCTCAGTGCAGTCAGGCAGCGGAGAAGAACACTCAGGGATGACTCCTGTCTATTGGGTAATCTTAGGAGTCAAGAAGACATGAAGCACCAAGGGAAGAAAAAGAAGAGATGTCCACAGATGCCTGCCAACCTGCCCAACCTGAAGCAATACTCACGACTTGCTACGGACGTTTGTTTTTGCTTTATAATTAGCATGTTACATCATGTTTTGTATGCCGATAAAACTCAACATATTCACGATATTGATTGCGATTAAATTAGGCTTATTACAAATTGAGCAGAGATGGGAGAGAGTAACAAGGATGTGACAGGAATTGTAATCTCAGAATAAGAACGTGAAATTAATGCAAGTGATAGATCAGTAATAACGGAAGCATGAATCTTGGAAAAATGTACCAAAATGCAAAGAGGATTTTTTTTGTAGAAGTTTTTGCTAAGTATTGAATGCTTTGAGAAGTAACAAGACCCTAAGGCAATTCAAGCATGCTCCAGGAGATTATTTAAAAGCGATATACTGCTGGAAATCTGAAATAAAAGGGAAAGGTAGTTTCTCTGAAGAAAAAAAGCATTTAAGGATTTAGGTCAATGTCCTTCCGTCAGAACTTAAAACCTGTAACATTTCTAACTTTCAAACAAGTAAAGAGGTAGGAAAAGGGATGGGGGAGGAAAGAAGAAAAGGGAAAGTCTGTAATAAGGTGGAAGGCAAGACAGATTAAATAATAAAATAGATGATGATGATGCATGGCAAAAAGAAATGGTAATGGGACAAGTAAAGAATCTGAAGATAGATCAAGAAGAGTTGTAAATGGGAATAATAGAATTATCACCAACAGCTGTTGTCCATAAAATTGGAAGCAGTGGTGATGCTTTGAAATTGTAGAATCCAAGGTTGAATATGGAAGACTGTAAAGTACCTAACCAAGATTAGGTTCTATTCCTTGAACTTACATTGAGCTTCATTGGAACAGTGCAGAAGGTTAAAGGAAAAGAGGAGTGGGACAGGAATTGAAATGACAGGCAACAGGAAGTGATGCTTGCAGACTGATTGGAGAGGTTTTGCAAAGTGGTCACCCAATCTACACCTGGTCTCCCAACACAACAGAGACCACATTGTGAAATCAAGGGAGACAGTGGTCTTGTGGTATTGTCACTGGACTAGTAATCCAGAGAACCAGGGTAATGCTGTGGGGACCTGGCTTCGAAACCCACCATGACAGATGATGAAATTTGAAGTCAATAAAAATTTGGAATTAAAATCTAATGATGACCACAAAACCATTGTTGATTGTTGGCTCACTAACGTCATTTAGGGAAGGAAATCTGCGATCCTTATCTGGTCTGGCCTACATGTGACTCCAGATCCACAGCAATGTGGTTGACTTTAAAAGACCCCCAGAAATGGCCTAGCAAGCCACTCAGTTCAAGGGCAATTAGGGATGGGCAATAAATGCTGGCTCAGCCCATATCCCATAAAATAATAAACTAAAATTAATTGTAAATTGAAAGAACTACAACACTGTTTCACCTGGAAGGAGCATTGGGGTTCTGGACAGTGGGGAAGGAAGAAATAAAAGTGCAGACTTCCATCCGTGGGTTTGCACAGTAAGTGCTGGGATGGAGAAGGGGGTGATTGAGAAGGGGACTAGAGTCCCTTTGAAATGCTGGAAGGGAAGGCAGGTGTTTGGTGTGGAAATGGTGGAGGATGATCAGTTGAATGTAGAGGCTAGTGGATGGTGGGAACAAGGGGAGCTGGGAGGGAGGGAGGGAGGGAGGGAGGGAGGGAGGGAGGGAGGGAGGGAGGGGAAGAACGAAAGCAGAAGTGCAGGAAATGAGATGGACATGGTTGAGGACCCAGTCAAGTGTGATGAAGAGGAATCCTCAGTTTATGGTAGGAGGAAGACATATTGAAAACAGCGGTGCAAGGTAGCAGATTGTAGTTGTTTATGAATTCATGCTAATCTTATCTGTTACAGCTGAATGGTTTTTGATCTCAGGTATGTAACCTCCTTACAGAACACTGCAGAGATCGTGTCTTTATGCATCCACAGCTTTTTTCAGAAGTATAAGATGCTCTGCTATGGAGAAGTACTCCTTTTTGGAACCTTGCACTGCTTGCTTTATTAAGCTGGATGTTTTTCTAGATCTTTTTCATAACGTTTCATTGTTAGAATGTATCTTAACATGGTGTAGATATTACTAAAGTTTCTTCACACTATTACAATCCAGTTAGGGACCAGAAACTATTTGCTTAAAGTAGATGGAGTTTGAAAGCCCAGGTACTTAAGAGAATGAAGTCATAAGCTTCCATGGTTTTAAAACAAATACTATACAAAGTCAGAAAAAAAACCAATTTACAATATCAAATTCATACCTTTTAAAATTAACAAGATAAGCATGAATTAACAAGCAAAATTGTTGTCAAACACAGCACAGTGCACATTAAATTGCAGATGGACCAAGACAAATCCCACAGACTTCTTAGCAAAACCACTTAGACATCCGGAAAATCACAAAATCTTGTTAAAACTCTGTCTTCCCTCACAAAGAGTTTCAACTTCTCACTTTGGAAGATCTAGCCTCTGAATTCTCTCAACAAGTATTCTGACTCGGACTGCCTGAGCTCACCCTCCAATGGCTTAATCTCTTCTCGTGGGACTGCGTTCCATGGGATTCACAAAACTGCACCTGAATTAAGGCACAATTCCAGCTCTTTTGCAAACTGCTGGCTTCACTAAGTTGGCACCGTAGGTTTCTCTAACCTCCAGTCTCCCGGCTGCACTGAGCTGTAAATGGCTCTCAAAGTTTCTGTCTCCAGCACAAGACAAGCAACCTTCTACTCCATTCTCAGCTTCCCAGGACTTCTCCTGAGCCCCAACTGCATCAAACAACTCCTGAGGCTTTCTAAACCCAAATGCATGAAGCCTGTCAACAGCAGCACCTTTTCGGTAAGGAACCTCTTCTGCTGCTATATACAACACTCAGATAAACTGAAACCAAATATCTTTAAGTTCTACCTATCTTCATGATGATATAGCCTTTCAGGGTTCAACAAATGTGTTAAAACTAATTTACCTCTAACTCCCAAAACAAAATCAATCTCTGAATTGCACTTCTTTGCAAGCACTGTAGACGATATATCACCAGGTTTTCAGCTAAGTAAACCTACCTGCTGTTTTATGGCTCCATTCCTTTTATTCTGACACTATTAAATAAACATGGGTAACATTATGAACTGCCATTTACTTTTAGGTGTTCTGGCAGTCCTTCAGGGCCATCATTTTACAATCTTCACGAAACTAAATATTACCTCCAAATATTTACATGAACCAGATATTTGTCACAGCACCAAACATTAAATTTATCGATGTTAATCAGGATTTAACACATCGTTTATTCACCCAACCTAATTATTTTGTTCTGCATTATTAGTCCTTGAGCACAATTTTGTATCTTCCACCAATTTAAGAATGATTGAATGTTTAGGAACTCCTCCAGATGATGAACAAAATTGACCTTATTGGACCCAGTAGAGACCTGGAACTTTGCCCATGACTGGTACAAAAAATGAAACATATTCCTCCACAAGTTTCAAGTAAATTTGGCACCATACAAGTGCCAGGCAATAATCATCGTCAACAAGAAAGAATCTAACCATTGCCCCTTGACATTCAATGGCATCGTTGCAAACCCCACTATCAACATCCTGGGGGTTACCATTGATCAAAACTAAACTGGAATAGCCATATGAATACTGTGGCTATGAGGGTGGTTCAGAGGCTAGAAATCCTGCAGCAAGAAACCCATCACCTGGCCCTCCAAAACCTGTCTACCATCTACAAGGCGCAATTCAGGAGTGTGATGGAATACTCTCCACTTGCCTGGGTGGGTGCAGCTCCAACAACACAGGAGAAGCTTGACATCTTCCAGGACAAAGCAGCCCATTTGACTGGCACCCATCGCTCCTTCCACCACTGACGCAAAGTGGTAGCAGCGTGTACTATCCACAAGATGCACTGCAGGACCTCAACAAGGCTCCTTAGATGGCACCTTCCAAATCCAAGGCTGTTACCATCTAGAAAGACAAGGGCAGCAGACACATGGGACACCACCACCTGGAAGTTCCTGTCCAAGCAACTTGCCATCCTGATTTGGAAATATTACCTTCACTGTCGCTTGGTCAAAATCTTGGAACTCTCTCACCAACAGCACTGTGAGTGTACCTACACCATACAGACTGCAGTGGTTCAAGAAATCAGTTCACCACAACCTTCTCGCGGGCAATTAGAGATGGGCAATAAATGCTGGCCGAGCCAGCGATGCCCACATCCCATGAATTAATTTTTTTTAAAATCTTACATAATTTCAACCAAAGTTCCTCAATTTGTGCATGGGATGAGGGCGCCATGGCCAACATTTACTGCCCATCCCTAATTGCACTCGAGAAGGTGGCATTGAGCCAACTTCTTGAACCACTGCAATCCATGTGGTGTAGGTATGCCCTCAGTGCTGTCATAGACCATTTATACCTATACAGGGTAATATTTGTTCAAAATCTCACGAGATCTAATTTCTTTCTCACTGCCTTCTAAGAGAAAACTTTGTTGGAACATTTTATGGAGACCAAAGTATCCATCAGAAACTTACTGAATTATCTATATCCAACATTCTGGTTATTTTCCCCTTTCCTTTAACAATAAAATCACCTGAACCACATTTGCAGACAAGTCTTCTTGTGCTTTGCCCAAATTGGCCATAGTCAATGATATCCGAATGTGGCCTTGCAATGGCTTTGCTTTCATACCAGGGTTTCCTAAACTGGGATCCGTGGCACACTGGGGTTCCGTTAGATACATCCTGGAGTTTCATAGTAGACCAGGCTGATGTATAAAATTTGAAAAATGCCATGAAGCTGCTTGTCCAATCAGAGGCTGAGTTTCTCCCTGCAGTGGCTGCTCATAGGCTTACCAGTAAACCACTGACTGGACAAGCTGGAAAGAGCAGGAAAGTAAGTCCTCAAAGGTCCAGGCCAAAGCTAGAGCAAGGAAGAGAATTGATGGTGGAGCAAGGTAGGCAGCAGTTATGGGAAGGGAAAGGAAGCAGCCATGAGGGGAGAGAAAAAGAGAGGTGGGATTGTGAGTGTGCATGAGAGAGAGAGAGAGGGGGGGGGGGGTTAAGGGTGTGATTGAGTGGGGGAGGCGAGGGTATGCTCATGAGAGAGAGAGGGGGGAGGTGAGAGTGCAAGTGTGCACGTGCACACAAATGTGCGCATGCCAAAGCAAGCACATGTATGTATGTGAAACAGACAGAAGCAGATGGGTGTAAGGGTGAGGGGGTGGGGGTGTGTGCATGTGTCTCAAATTGAGGTCAACGTGTGACTGAGAGAGAAAGGTAGGAGTGTGTGTGTATGTGAGTGAGAGAGCACGAGTGCATGTGTGTGGAGGAGAGAGAGGCGAGTGGAGTGTCTGATAGGAGAATCCAGCTCTCCAGCAGCATTCCTAATAAACAAATGAGAGCAAAAGAAGCAGCATCATTCCTCCCATTAAAAATGACAAAAAGTACCTTGATGACTAAGAAAGCTTTTTAATTATAATAAATATATCCATGTATGAAATAAAGAAAGACTTTCAGTCGTGTTTGTACCTACTGCATAAAAACAATCACTTTTGTGGTTTAACTCATCAACATAATAATAATGTTTCTTAGGGGTTCTGTCAGTGCTCTTGGGAGTTCATAGGCTTCCATGGCCAGAAAAGCTAGAGAAACCCTGGTGTAAGGTAGTCACACTTTCAAGGCCATGGAGTGAATGCTGAGAAGATTTACTATAATTATACAAAATTGGAAAATGCTGGGAATACTCAGCAGGTCTGGCAGCCTCTGCAGGGAGAATATCAAAGTTATAAGGTATTGCAGGCAAAACCAATGTCATGAAGTTTCCAGAAAATAAGATGAAAGAGTAAGCATTTTAATAACCAAGGAACAGTTGCATCAAAAGAGACCATTTACATACATATAAAAGAGTATACTCAGGATGGCAGATGTGGCAAGGAAATGAGAGGGTTACAATGGGAAAAGTCAGAAAGAAAGACATGCATTTATATAGTGCCTTTTATAACTTTAGGATGTCCCAAAGTGCTTCACAGCCGACGAAGTGCTTTCAAAATATTGTAATGAAAGAAATTCAGTTGTCAATTTGCGCACAGCAAGCTCCCATAAACATCAATGTGATAACAACAGGTTATTTTTCTTTTAGTGATGTTGAATGAAGGGGAAACATATGGAGGTAGAACACTAACTCCCCTGCTCTTCTTTAAAGTAATGCCATGTGACCTTTTACATCCACCAAAGGGAGCAGACAGGGCCTCAGTGTAACATCTCATCCAAAAAGCTTCAACTTCAACAATGCATTCCATCAGTAACATATGGCAATGTCAGCCTAGATATTTTTGGTCTCAAGTCGCTGGAATGGGTCTTAAACACACTACCTTCTGACTCCCAACTACTTTCTGACTAAGGCAAAAGTGCTCCCAACTCAAATAAACTCAATATCATCACGAAGAGAAAACTGACTGAACAAGTAATTAGCTGGCTGAGCAAGGGTTAGTGAAGGGATCGATGAGGTTGTATTGGCAGTGTGACATGATGAACATAATTTTATTAGTTATATAACGCACCAGTGCACAATTATGTAGAAAGGTACAAAGTTCTCCCCAATTAATGTCTATTCATCAACCAACATCACCAAAAATAATCTATCATCACATTGGTCGATGATCCTATTAACTAAATAACTATTGCTATATTTAACTGGGATTACACTCAAAAAGTAACTTATTGGCTGGCAAGTGCTGAGGTTATAAAAGTAGTTATATAAATGCAAGTCTTTCCTTTTTTCTTCATTCATAAATGGGTGTATAAATTGGACTAGAATGCTCCAAGGAAGAATAGTGTGTTGAGAAACAATCATGGGAAGGAAAATAAAATCAAGAGGGAGGAAAAGAAAGAGGCCAAAGTCGTACGGAGAATTGATAAAGCAACACAAGGCAGTGATTTGAGTAAGAGAAAATAAAGCCACATCCCCGAAATTCTTTAAATCTGTACTTAAATAAAAAAGTATGACATACAGTGTTAAAATGCGATTCAAGAATGCTTACTGCGGTGTCAGAGTATGGTGCTCGATATGCTGTAGGAAGTAGCGACAGAACCTGGTTTAAATCTGTGATTTATCATACAGTACTTACCAAATTAATCCAAATTCTTGGATACTGTCTTTACACAACTGCAATCAAACTGAAGTCTGGAGCAAATCAACAATGTTACAAGTTTCCACCAACTATTTGGGCTGCTATGTGGGGGCATAATGTTTCCCCTCCTCGCAGTTGAGGAAGGTAGGTGGCCCTAAAGAAAGGAAGTTGACTGAAAAAAGGAAATGGAATAATTAAACCAAAGTTAAGAATATAATCTTTACCTTGTTGCAAACATGGCTCTCAAGGATGAGAAGGTAGCAGCATCTTCTTTTAAAGCCTTGAGTTCATTACGCAGCTTCAGTATGGTCTCGGTGACCATAGATTTCTCAATTTCATATTTACTCTTCAGATTTGTAAGGGCGACTTCAGCAGTCTAAAGAATAAACAATTTTAAGTATTTTGACCTGATTTCTATATTTTTAAAATTAAATATGCAATACATAAATATCACTATTTACATTAAAGACAGTTTAGAAATTTGAACTGTTAGCCGCAGTGCAAAAATGGTGCAGATGCACATCAATCACATTACATATAAAAATTTGGATTGAAGATTACAATAATTTAAATGCACTTGAAAGTAGCAAGCTGGTTAACATGAATAGCTCACTGATTAACGTTACATTTGTTGATGATTCTATTAACTAGAAAACAACCAGAGACGTGATAGAGTCGTAACTTTACATTAAAGAATGCAAAACTCATAATTTTCTAATCAACTTTTGACATCCAGTTTTAGAATGACTTGTACTCTACCTGCTTGTTCGCTTTGAGGACAGTCCTCAGTGTTGCTATTTGTTCTCTCTTGGTACTCAACAAGGATTTCAGTTTCAAGATCTCATCCATATATGCTTCTTTGTCTTTGTCGGCCACAGGCCCAAGTTCAGGCGATGCAGCACGTTGTTTGGATAGTTCTGTTGATCTATCAACTGCTTTTTGAAGGTGCTTGATCTGGTCACGAATGACAGCAATCAGGTTGTAAATGTTCATTGGCTCTTTGCGTGGATCACTGGAATAAGACAATGGAGGGGGCAAAGGTGAACCAGAAGACGGTACAGTGTCTCCAGCACCATTTTCAATTTTTCCCATTTCTCCTGGAAAAAGTCCCTTGGTCAGCAGAACTGGTGATCTTCTTTCTCTACCTTCTGGACTACTGCGAACATCTTTGCCTTCCTTGAAATAATCCAAAATCACCCGGTTGGGTGTTTCATTGTTGCACATACAAACATGGTTGTACAGATTTGCTAATTCTTCACTGAAAGTGACCAGTTCATCTTGAGCGACAGTCAAGCTACCTTGGGTTCCTTCAGCAACCTCACTTACTTTCTTCAGTTCCTTTTCCAGGCAAATTACCTGGTCCCGATCTTCTTTATTAGTTTTCTCCAGCATTGCAAGTTTTTCTGTCAATACTTGGATTTCATTTTCATTCCTGATCTTCTCTTTCTCATATTTGTTCTCATCATCAGTGTACTTGGCCTTAAGAGTTTTTAGTTCTTCCTTAAGTTCATTTACATCTGCTACAGCTACCTTGTATTTGCACTCTAGAATCTCAGGACCATTTATGTCCACTTCATAGTAATCCCCATCTTCATGACTATCTCGCTCTTTTTCATTATCAAGTGAAGTCTGCCGTTCTTTGCTAGCTTGAAGTTTTTTCATGACACTGACATGCTCAGTGAGTCTGTTAACTTTCTCGTGCTGTTCTGACAAAGCACCTCTTGCATGTTCGAGCTGCTTTTGAGACTCTTGGAGAGTGGCAAGCAATGTGGTCTTCTCCCTTTCCACCTAAAATGCATGGTTGTAAGAAATAAAGTTAAGAAATAATGAAAGAATAAACTGGCATTTACATAGCACCTATCAAAACCTTAAGTGTACTCTCTGGCATAATGCAAGCAAGGAAGTAGGAAGAACAATTAGTGCACAGCAAAATCACACAGACCAATTAAATCTCTCGAGTGAAGCTGGTTTGTGAATAAATATTGGTCAAAGTGGAGAACTTGGGTGAATCTTTAACTGGTCTCGCCCACAAGTGCAGCATACTAAAAGTTATTTATAAAATTATACAACTCTGGAGCTCATGCCAAGTGATCACAAAACAGGGAACGACAAAGCAGGTGATTAGAGTATCCCAATTCACAAACTTTCTCTGGCTTAAGGTACCCAAATGCCCCACTTTGGTGAAAATCTATTGTCACACAAATTTCCACATGAATATGGATTCCAAGGGCTGAATTTTCATTTCCTGGTCCTGATTCCACCGTCACAATGAAATGTGGGTTCAGAATCCATAAATGTCTGTGGCAGGGTCAGAGGGAAATTTTGACGGAGACAGCCAATTGTGGCACTCTCTGGAAACCCTGTCCAATTAAGGATGGCAGGCAGGCTCCCAAATCGGGAGGGCCAATGTCAGAGGTGGGAGCGCTAAAGTAGGTAGGATGAAGTAAGAGTGCCTCCATTCCCCATTGTCAGCTACTAATTAGCTAAGAATTAGCTAAGAAAAAGAAAACAAACTTCAAGTTTAAAAATGATTACTGGCAATGGTCTACATGTTGTTGTGCCTGATTTTGGAGTGGTGAATGGAGCTCTGGCTCCGATCTGGCCTGCAGCTGGGAAACTTCATGGACCACCTCCTGATAGGGCACTAAATTAAATGTCCATTTAGGGTTGGGAAAAAGCTCATAATTAAGACCTCAAGTGATTTAATTAGTTACACCCCCCCCCCCCCCCCCCCCCCACACATTTGGACAAATGACTGTTATACAGGACCCGACCAATTTCTCTTCCAAAAATCAGTGAAGGCAGGAAAGTCGGCATGCCACTTAGAGAAGTAAAATAAGTGTCTGTGACTCCCAGAGCTTTGGTCCAGAGTCAATAAGCTGGAAGTCAAGCTGCAGACATTGCAATGCACCAGGGAGGGGAAAGTTACCTAGATATTGTGTTCCAGAAGGCAGTCACACCCCTTAAGCTAGAATCCTTGGTCAGTGATAAGGGAAAGTGGGGTGTTGGCTGAGAGCAAGGCAGGTTAGGGGATTGAGAAGGCAGATGTAAAGGTACCTCAGCCCTTGCAATTGTCCAACAGGTCTTAGGTTCTTTCAGCTTGAGAGGATAAACAAACTGACCAAGGTACTGTCGTCCAGGAAACCATTCAAGCAGGGGAAAATAAATAGAAATAGAGTGGTAGTAGGGGTAGTATAATCATGATGATAGATACAGTTCTCTGTAGCGAAGAGCGAGTGTCCAGGACACTGTGTTGCCTGTCCTGTGCCAGCGTTCTGCTTGGGCTGGAGAGAAATTTGCAGTGTGAGGGAGAGGATCCAGTTGTCTTCCACATAGGTACCAATGATATAGATGGGATGAGGGAAAAGATTCTGCTTAGGAGGTATGAGCAGCTAGGGACTAAATTAAAAAGTAGAACCTCAAAAGGCAATAATCTCTAGATTATTACCTGAGCCACAAGCAAATTGCTGTAGGGTAAATAAGATTTGGGAGTTGAATACGTGTCTCAAGGAATGGTGTGTGAAGAACAGAATTCGATTCAAGGGGCAAAGTGGGAGCTGTACCGTTGAGACAGTCTTCAACAGATCCATGTTAGGATCAGTGTTCTGGCAAGTCACATAACTAGAGCAGTAGAGAGGGTTTTAAACTAAACAGTGGGGAAAGGAATCACTCGAGGAAAGATATGGTAAATTAAAGGAATTGACAAGCTAATAAAGCAGGGTTGCAAAAAGGGAATGGGTCAAGCAAACTTTCCGAGTGACTAAGGCTGGGACATAATATTCAAAGGTACTTGGCATCACAGAAGGACAGAAAGCTAGGAAAAGGTGGTGGGGCAATTCTGTTAATTAAGGATGATAATAGAATGGTAGTGAGAGATGACCGTAGTTCTAAAAATCAAGGTATTGAATCAGTTGGGTAGAGATGAGAAATAGCAAAGGTTAGAAGTCACTTCTGGGAGTAGACCATAAGACATAGGAGCAGAATTAGGCCACTTGGCCCATCGAGTCTGCTGTGCCATTTCTCATCCCCATTCTCCGGCCTTTTCCCCATAACCTCTGACCCCCTTATTAATCAAGAACCCAATTATCTCTGTCTTAAAGACACTCAATGACCTGGCCTCCACAGCGCTCTGCTGCGAAGAGTTCCACAGATTCACCACTCTCTGGCTGAAGAAATTCCTCTTCATCTCTGTTTTAAAGGATCATCCCTTTAGCCTGAGGTTGTGCCCTCTGGTTCTAGTTTTTCCTACTTGTGGAAGCACCCTCTCCATGTCCACTCTATCCAGGCCTCGCAGTATCCTGCAAGTTTCAATAAGATCCCTCCCCTCCATCCTTCTAAACTCCAACGAGTAGGGAGTAGTTAATAAGCCCCTTAACAGTAACCACACTGTAGTACGAGCTTGGGAACTTAAGAAATGTAGAGAAATAATCATGAGTTTTTAATCTACACATAGATTAGACAAATCAGATCTACAATGGTAGCCTGGAAAATGAATTAATAGATTGTTTTTGGAACAGTTTCCTACAGTAGTATGTATTAGAGGTAACCAGAGAGCAGCCTATTCTCGACCTGGTAATGTGCAATAACACAGTAAGAAGTCTCACAACACCAGGTTAAAGTCTCACCTGACGAAGGAGCAGCGAGCGCTCCGAAAGCTTGTGGCTTTTGCTACCAAATAAACCTGTTGGACTTTAACCTGGTGTTGAGAGACTTCTTACTGTGTTTACCCCAGTCCAACGCCGGCATCTCCACAAATGTGCAATAAGGCAGGGTTAATTAATGATCTCATAATAAAAGAGCCTCTCAGTGGCAGTGACCATAACATGATTGAATTTCACATTCATTTTGAGGGAGGAGAAGAATGGGTCAAAGATGAGTGTTTTAAACCGAAATAAAGACAACTGAGGGTAAGAAAATAGAACTGGCTAAGGTGAGCTGGGAAATTAGATTAAGGAGTAGTTCGGTAGAGGTAAGTGCAGAGATATATGGTGATGATATTCAGCAAAAATACATTCTAGTGAGAAAGAAAGACTCTAAGAGAAGGATGCACCATCCACAAAAGAAAAATACTGCGGATACTGGAAACTGAAACAGAAACAAAGTGCTGGAAAATCTCAGCTTGTCTGGCAGCATCTGTGGAGAGAGAATGGAGCCAACGTTGAGAGTCAAGATGATGCTTCTTTAGAGCTCCTAACTCAAAAGGTTGGCTCTATTCTCTCTCCATAGATGCTGTCAGACCTGCTAAGATTTTCCAGCATTTTCCATTTATGATGCACCATGCATGGCTAACAAAGGGAATGATGTGGAGATGCCGGCGTTAGACTGGGGTAAGCACAGTAAGAAGTCTCACAACACCAGGTTAAAGTCCAACAGGTTTATTTGGTAGCAAATACCATAAGCTTTCGGAGCGCTGCCCCTTCGTCAGATGGAGTGGTTATCTGTTCTCAAACAGTGCAAACAGACACAGAAATCAAATTACAGAATACTGATTAGAATGCAAATCTCTACAGCCAGCCAGGTCTTAAATGTACAGACAATGTGGGTGGAGGGAGCATTCAACACAGGTTAAAGAGATGTGTATTGTCTCCAGACAGAACAGCCAGTGAAGTTCTGCAAGCCAAGGAGGCAAGCTGTGGGGGTTACTGATAATGTGACATAAATCCAACATCCCGGTTTAGGCCGTCCTCATGTGTGCGGAACTTGGCTATCAGTTTCTGCTCAGTGACTCTGCGCTGTCGTGTGTCGTGAAGTTCCGCACACATGAGGACAGCCTAAACCGGGATGTTGGATTTATGTCACATTATCAGTAACCCCCACAGCTTGCCTCCTTGGCTTGCAGAACTTCACTGGCTGTTCTGTCTGGAGACAATACACATCTCTTTAACCTGTGTTGAATGCTCCCTCCACCCACATTGTCTGTACATTTAAGACCTGGCTGGCTGTAGAGATTTGCATTCTAATCAGTATTCTGTAATTTGATTTCTGTGTCTGTTTGCACTGTTTGAGAACAGATAACCACTCCATCTGACGAAGGGGCAGCGCTCCGAAAGCTTATGGTATTTGCTACCAAATAAACCTGTTGGACTTTAACCTGGTGTTGTGAGACTTCTTACTGTAACAAAGGGAATTCAGGATAGTATGAAACTGAAAGAAAAACATACAATTCTGCAACGATTAAGGTAGGACAGAAGATTGGACAGAATTTAAAAACCAAAGAACAACTGAAAAAAGAGAGAAATTAGAGTGAGTGAAAGATGGCTAGAAATATAAAAACAGATAGCAATCTTCTACAAGCATTTAACGTGGAAAAGACTCACAAAAGGTAGTGGTGATCCTTAGAGCGAGTCTGGGGAATTAATAATGAGAAATAAGGAAATAGCGGAAATGTTGAACGGATATTTTGTGTCTGGCTTCACTGTAGAAGGCACAAATAGCATCCCAAAAATACCTGTAACTCAAGAGGCGAAATGGAGGGAGAACTCAAAACAATTACAATCACCAGGGAAAGAGTCCCGAGAAAACTATTATAATTAAAAGCTGATAAGTCCTCAGGGCCTGATGCCCTCTATCCTAGGGTCTCAGAAGTGATTGCTGAGATAGAATATGCATTGGATGTAATTTTCCAAAGTTTCCTAGATTCTGGAGAGGTGCCATTAGATTGGAAAATAGCAAATGTACCTCCTCTATTAAAGAAAGGAGGGAAGACAGAAAACAGGAAACTACAGTCCACAACTATTAGCCTAACATCTGTCACTGGGAAAATGCTAGAATCTATTATTAAGGCAGAACACTTAGAAAATCTTAATGCAATCAGAGAGTCAACATGCTTTTGTGAAAGGATATCACATTCACTAATTTGAGAACTTTGAGGACATGATGACCAACATGAATAAAGAGTAACCTCTGGATGTTGTGTACTTGCATTTCTAGAAGGTACTTGATAAGATGGTACATTTGAGGTAGACAAGATAAGAACTCATGGTTTAGTGGGGTAACTTGTTAGCATGGTTGGAGGATTGGTTAGCCAACTAAAGCAGAGTAGGAATAAATGGCTCATTTTCAGGTTGGCAAGCTAGAGGAGTGCCATAGGGTCCAGGGCTCAGGTCTCAACTATTTACATTCTATAGCAATGACTTGGATGAAGGGACTTAATGGGGGGCGTTTTCCCATCCCATCCACCACGGGAATCATAGCAGGTGGGGGGTAGACCACGCAAAGGTCCATTGACATTGGGCAGGATTTCTGGTTTTGGGGCGAGTGCAACCGGAAAATCCTGCCCCACGTACGATTGCTAAGTTTATTGATGACACATGACGCAAAGATAAATAAGACAATAACTTGCGAAGGGACCGTAAATTGTCTGAAAGATAAGTTAAGTGGGCAAAAATTTTGCAGATGGAGTATAATGTGGGAAAATGTGAGGTTGTCCACTTGGGCAGGAAGATTAATAAAGGAGATATATTATTTAAATAGAGGTGAATTTCAGGGCATGTAAGTACAAAAGGATTAGGGTACATGAATCACAAAAAGCTACCACTGTATCACTACCATTGTACCACTTCCTAGAAGTTAAAGACCACTGCATAGAGCAACACGTCTCAAGAGTATTTAAATCTACATGTGAACCAAGTAATTTTGATATGGCAAGTTCGCAATCTCAGTTATGCCATTAGATGTTTGCATTGAAAAACCAACCAATTCTACATAAATATTAGTGGGAACTCGTCCAGGAATTTCATTTATATAGCAAACCATTGGCTCAAGAACAAAATGAGCAAATGCACCCTCAAGTGAAAATTTGGAAGTGAGAAATAATATAGGAATAGGAGAAAAATGAAAGTTGCTAAAACTTTAATTCTATTAGCTGCTTTCTTAAATAAAATTTTTTAAATATTAATATTTTTGCGCAGCAAATATTCCCGTTTGAGCTTTACGAAAGTTATTTTGCAATCAATTTGTTTTAAGCCAAATAGCACAAATTATGCAGAATAAAATTAATATAACTTGCTAAATTTCAATGGCCGATCTTACTCCAATTTAAGAGACTACTTTTCACTAATAGGTTTTGATTGAGGAAAGAGCACCATCAGGCAAATCCCACCATTTCAAATGTAGGAATTTCATAGAAATGTATTGAATAGGAAAAATAAATGCAAACATACGTTCACTTAGAGGCCTCCTCTATATACACTTCAACTTCTAATAAAATCAGTTAAAATATACAATTTAAAATTTATTTTGCTAATATTGTACCAATTGTTCAAACATTACGTAATTACAAATAAAAATAAAAAGACAGGAAGTTACAATACTACTAAACTTGAGCAAGTGGTCATAAATTAATATATAAAAATAAATTCCCAAAAATATCTAACTATTGCATGTCACTATAATTATTGAAAACACATACCTGCATAAGCTGCTGTTTCAGCTTTTGAATTTCAGAAATATTCAGTTCACTTAGCAAATCGGACACCAAACTTGGTGCTGGTTTAAAGATATCATTTTTCTTGGGAGTGGACATCTTATTGTCACCATTCATTTTGCTGAGGCTATTGTTTTCGTAACCATTAATCATCTCGTCATTGTTTGGTTCATTGCCATCATCACTAAACTTCAATCCATCCAGAGATATATTCAATTGGCTAGTGTACATTGAATCATTGATATTCATGTAGTGGGATAATTCTTTTCGCATATTGTTCTTCTGCTCACGCTCATTCTTCAAAGTCTCCAAGGATTCCTCAAGTTGGCGTTCTGCTATTTCTTTCAGTCTGATGGCATCTTCCAATTGACTGTTGAGGAATTCTGTGTCTTCTTCAAGTCTTTTAATCTCATGTTTAAGACCTTCAAATTCAACCTGCATTATGTTGAAATAATTAGTTACATTTCTTAGCAGAATAACATTTTATATTCACTAGTAACCAGATTTGTGGTTGAAATCAGCTCTCATAAACTATACCCATAATCATAACAGTGTTTATCTATGCATCATAGAATCCCTGCAGTACAGAAGGAGGCCATTCCACCCATCAAGTGTGTACCGACCACAATCCCACCCAGGCCCTATTCCTGTAATCCCACGCATTTGCCCTACTAATCCTCCTGACACTCGGGTCAATTTACCATGGCCAATCCACCTAACCCACACATCTTTCGACTGCGAGAAGAAGCCGGAGCACCCGGAGGAAACCCACGCAGTCACAGGGAGAACGTGCAGACTCCACACCAAATGGTGACACGAGGCCGGAATTGAACCTGGGATCCTGGCACTGTGAGGCAGCAGTGCTAACCACTGTGCCGCCCCATGCAGGTATTATGGGATACAGGAATACCCAAACTCAAATAAAAACATTTCACTATTTTGCATACCTGGCAGTTTTGATTAAAAAAACTAATAATGAATTGTGGATGCAAAGAAAAATGTGCCTTTTCTTGCCTGTAAGAGTGAAGAACTTATGAAAGTACTTTCTGAAGATATAATTTTTATATTGCGCCATTGCTTTTAGGTCAAAAATCATTCAAAAATACACTTGCTAAACATTATGGTCAGGGACTGTGCAAATCATGTCTTATTGTTCTATGACCTGATGAAGTGTTTCACACCAGAATGATAGGGAGTGGGATAGCTTGATCTTGGTTTCGGACAAAGCTCGGCACAACATCGAGGGCCGAAGGGCCTGTACTGTGCTGTACTGTTCTATTGTGAGGCGATGAATTCTCACTTCATAACTTGTTCATAAGAAGCACGGTAGCACAGTGGTTAGCACTGCTGCTTCACAGCTCCAGGGACCTGGGTTCGATTCCCGGCTTGGGTCACTGTCTGTGTGGAGTTTGCACATTCTCCTTGTGTCTGCGTGGGTTTCCTCCGGGTGCTTCGGTTTCCTCCCACGGTCCAAAGATGTGCGGGTTAGGTTCATTGGCCATGCTAAAATTGCCCCTTAGTGTTCTGGGATGCGTAGATTAGAGGGATTAGCGGGTAAAATATGTAGGGATATGGGTGTAGGGCCTGGGTGGGCCGAATGGCCTCTTTCTGTACTGTCGGGTTTCTATGGAAGCAATATTATGGAGCATTAATACTGGACAAAGATTGACTTTCTTCTTCTAGCACAGGAATAATCTGTACTTTTCAGAAGTCAAACATTTAAGGGTTGTACTGAATGCAGTTTTAATTTGAGTCAATGTCCTTGCTGATGAATATGGCATCATTTTAGTGCTCCATCTCCTGGAACTTTTACTTTTACATCAGTACACATCAAAGCAACTATAGAAAAATTGAGTAATCGCTTTCCTTAAACGCAAATTTGAGTATTGTAACAATTTCTCCCATCTTCCTGGTCAACAAGAAATGTGATGTTGCCAATACTGCAATTTTGACTCATTCTAAGATCAACACGAGTCATATCTTTTCATTCATTTTTCCCTATCTAGTTTACCCTTTAATGCATCCATGTTATTCACTGCAATATTGTATTCCATGCTGTAATCACTCTTTAGGTGAAGAATATTCTCTTGAATTCCCTGCTGAATTTATTTCTTCCAACCATATTTTAAATTTTATCTAATGGTGGGCATCAGTGACTAGGCCTGCATTTATTGGCCATCCCTAACTAGAATTAAGAGGATGGTGAGTTACATACCCTAGAATTTCAGGTCTCTGAATTGGTCTTGTAGCCACAGTATTTATATGGCTGGTCTAATTCAGTTTCTGGTCAATGGTAATCCGAGGATGTTGATAGCGAAGGATTCAGCAATGGCAATGCAATTGAATCATAGAATCCCTACAGTGCAAAAGGAGGCCATTTGGCCCATCAAGTCTGCACAAATTCTCCATCAGAGCATCTTACCCAGGCCCACCTTACCATCCCATCCCCATAATCCTATATATTTACCACACTAATCCCCCTCACCTACACATCTTGGGACACTAATGGGCAATTTAACATGGCCAATCCACCTAACCTGCATATCTTTGGACTGAGGGAGGAAACCGGAACACCTGGAGGAAGCTCACGTAGACACGAGGAGAACATGCAAACTCCACACAGTCACCCAAGGCTGAGATCGAACCCAGGTCTCTGGAGCCGTGAGGCAACAGTGCTTACCAATTAGCCACCACGCTGCCCCAGGGAAATGTCAAGGGGAAGTGGTTAGGTTCTCTCGTTAGATATGGCCATTGCCTGGTACTTGTGTCATACAAATGTTACTTGCACTTATCAGCCCAAGCCTGAATGTTGTTCGAGTCTTACTGCATATGGACACAGACTGATTCAATGTTTGAAGAGTCGCAAATGGTACTGCACATTGTGTAATCTTCAGTGAACATGCCCACCTCTGATCTTATATTATTGCGGGGGGTTGCACTGGGTATGACTCCAACCACTACTGTGCTTTTCCCCTGATTCCCACAGATTTTGGTTTTGTTAGCGCTCCCTGATGCCACATTTGGTCAAATGCTGCTTTGATGTCAGGGACAGTCACTCTCACCTCACCTCACGAATGCAGTTCTTTTGTCCAGATTTGGACCAAGGAGTCGATCAGCCCTGGCAGAGCCCAAGCTGACCGCTAGTGAGGAGATTATTTATGGCCTCCAGATTTGGTTTCCCCACAAGTGGAAACATTTTCTCCACTTCTACCCTCTCAAAGTCTTCCATTATTTAAAAGAGCTCTATCCAGCCTTCACTCAGCCTCCGGTTTTCTGTTCAGTCTGACGTGATAGAAAGTTTTGGTAAAACTTCCACAATTTTTTCCAATGTAAAATTCAGAATACACACAAAGCAGCTTTTATAACTCACCTGGTTTTGTTTAAGGACAGAGACTTGTTTCTGAAGAGAGATGTTTTCATCTTCAAGCTCAGAGTAATCTTGCAAAAGCCTTGCTTCACGGAATTTATATTCTTTAATATCATCTCGCAGGCGATTTCTCTGCAGCTCCACAACCTGGTTGCCCTAAAAAAATAAAAATACAAACTTTATCCAATCTAAAAACGTATTCAATCTGCTGTAAACCTTGGAAAAACAGTTGAAGTCGTACTACTTTAATTAAAATGGTACACATTGGTCTCAACACAATACTACCAAATAAATTTGTCAAGATAAAACTACATTGAAGTTCATGCTTACAAACAAATAGTTCTAAGTGCTAAATCGTTACCTCATCTATCTGATGTAAATCAATTTGGAGATAGATGTTTGTTGTTTATACAATATTAATGAAAATTACTATGTAAAGCACAGCTCTTTCTTATTCGATTGCAACTAAGTTTAATTTTAGCAAAAGTTGAATACTTCAAAACAGCACATTAAAGTTTGTTTCACATGCATGATTACGGCATCACTCAAAAAGCCAGTAATTATATACCACATGATTTCCAAATTCAGTAACAGATACATGAAGACTTTTAAAACATGCATAAATACATAAATAGACTTGGACTATTGCTAGCTGAATTCCAGTGGTGCTGCAGAGCTGGGGTTAGAAGTGAGATAGGGTGCGGTAGGAAGAATTCAAAGAGGAAATTGCTCCCTAGTAATAACAAGAACAGTACAACACAGGAAACAGGCCCTTCGGCCCTCCAAGCCTGTGCCGCTCCTTGGTCCAACTAGACCAATCGTTTGTATCCCTCCATTCCCAGGCTGCTCATGTGACTATCCAGGTAAGTCTTAAACGATGTCAGCGTGCCTGCCTCCACCACCCTACTTGGCAGCGCATTCCAGGCCCCCACCAACCACCCTCTGTGTAAAAAACGTCCCTCTGATGTCTGAGTTATACTTCGCCCCTCTCAGCTTGAGCCCGTGACCCCTCGTGATCGTCACCTCCGACCTGGGAAAAAGCTTCCCACTGTTCACCCTATCTATACCCTTCATAATCTTGTACACCTCTATTAGATCTCCCCTCATTCTCCGTCTTTCCAAGGAGAACAACCCCAGTCTACCCAATCTCTCCTCATAGCTAAGACCCTCCATACCAGGCAACATCCTGGTAAACCTTCTCTGCACTCTCTCTAACGCCTCCATGTCCTTCTGGTAGTGCGGCGACCAGAACTGGACGCAGTACTCCAAATGTGGCCTAACCAGCGTTCTATACAGCTGCATCATCAGACTCCAGCTTTTATACTCTATACCCCGTCCTATAAAGGCAAGCATACCATATGCCTTCTTCACCACCTTCTCCACCTGTGTTGTCACCTTCAAGGATTTGTGGACTTGCACACCTAGGTCCCTCTGTGTTTCTATACTCCTGATGACTCTGCCATTTATTGTATAACTCCTCCCTACATTATTTCTTCCAAAATGCATCACTTCGCATTTATCCGGATTAAATTCCATCTGCCACCTCTCCGCCCAATTTTCCAGCCTATCTATATCCTGCTGTATTGCCCGACAATGCTCTTCGCTATCCGCAATTTCAGCCATCTTCGTGTCATCTGCAAACTTGCTGATAACACCAGTTACACCTTCTTCCAAATCATTTATATATATATATCACAAATAGAATCATTTATATATATCACAAATAGAATCATTTATATATATCACAAATAGAATCATTTATATATATCACAATCATTTATATATATCACAATAATAACCATGCAACCAATAATGTATTTAAAAAGAGCAATAGTGAGCAGACACGAGATGTCAGAGAGCATACGCACTCATGGACGGATCATTTCTTTTAAGGTTTGTACTTAGCGAATACATTTGCAAATATCTTTGAACATGTAGCTAGTTCATACAAAAATATCAAAGCTTAAACTGTTCAAAAATCTCATTACATATTTCACAAAAGACATAACTATGCATTCGAGCCCCGACATGAAAAATGTAAAGATAATATCTGTTTCCAATCTTATTTCTTGTATGATTCAGTCGGTTCAGTCCAATTATGGACTTAAGTATTCGTGATGAGTATATTTCTATTTCTGCTCAGAAGCAAGGGTTGTAACTTTGTAACATGGCTGCTTTCATCTTCCTATGGATCTGACATTAAAGAGTAGAAACGATTCTCAGTGGTTTTAAATTATATTGATTTTAAGTGAGAAAACTGGAGAGGCAAGCTGCTTAAATGTATTGGGACAAATTAGGCTTTACATGTTCCAGAAGGAACAATGAGCCATACTATAAGCTTGACTGGTAGTCTTAAATTGTTAGTATAACCACTGACTCACTTGGGGTTATTCAGGCAAGTGCTGCCCAAAAACAAAATCACATTTAACAGCAGACATTTGTTTTGGGTTTTGCAAGCGCAGGCTGGTTGATTATACCTTGACTCTGCTTATTATGGACAACCAACAGAACATGCTGCTTGATTCAATCAACCAATCGCTGGGACGTTCTATGTTACTTTGGTTGTTTTGCTTTTGGAAGTTGCAACCAGGTACTTAGAGGGAAGTCTGAAATCAAAACTTAATTTGTATCGACTTGACCATTTTTTTTAAAAAACAGCTACATAAATGAATACATGCCAAAGATGGCTGAAGAATCAAATACTTGACCTGAATTTGATCTTCCCATTTGCACTTTTGTTGTAAAATTTATTTCACCTCAGATCTGCATTCTGAATGATCCTATTTCATGAGAACCACAGACAGTTTAAATGAAAAACAAATGGTGTGTGAAATCTGATGCCAAAGTTAAAAATGGCAGACCCCTTTTCATTGTTTTATTATTTCTGTTGTGGCAGTAAACCACAACAAAAGCGAGCCAATCCGAAGGATCTCCTCTTGTGAAACCATATCATTCTATAAAAATAGAAAAGCCAATAACTTCCTTATTTCCCTCTCTCAAATCTGTCCGTCCAATTAAAATCACAGTAAACAAATCAAACCTTTTTTTAATGAAGTTCAAAAAACGCAAAATTCAAATTCCAGCTACTCTGAACTCTGGACTCTGAAAATCTGATATGGTGAACAAAGGCTGGTCTGCCTGAAAAAGAGGTGCTTTTACAGCAGCTGCCGAGATACAGCTCTTCTATTATTTTGTAAACCAAGCTTCAAAGTCTGCATAACACCAACCATGTTTACTGCCCTGTGGCATTTTTTAAAAATTCCCCCTTTTCAGCTACATGAAATGAAACCACACACAGGGAGGTCCTATCACAACTATTCCCATTATTGTTGGGAAAATAAGAAGCAAGTCAGCTGGTAGTAATCAGCCATCTTTGTTTCTCCTGTTGAAAAAGCACCCCACACAATCTAATAAAAGTAACTTCACCAAAATGAATGCGCTCCAGGCAGCATGCTTGTTACGTGAACAATGCTTCACTTTTAACTGTACTTATGGATTTCAATTTTCCTTTTAAATGATATTGATTACTTGTCATGTATTTAAACATTGGTGGAGGCAGAGAACTAGAGTCGCGCTGTGTAGTCCGAAAAGTTTCCTTTAAAGCTTTGGGCAGTTGTGTTGGTTGGAATTTAAAAGCTTCGAGAAAACTATTTTACCGACAGCTGCTAGGCATCTGCAATCACAGCTGGAATAAATTAAACTGGCACAAAGCCAGGCTCCATACACTCCATACGTCTCATGCATCAAGGAAAGAAGAAGCTGAAAGCTGTGCAAAAGAGTTTTTAATTAAAAGATTGGTATATAAACAAGTTACACAAGATTTACAATATAATTATATGCATATAGCTACAAGTGCATAGATATGTTATTGATGTGATGTGTTTTTAGTCACACTCCTTTGTGGTTGACTGACGGGAATTGCAGTTCATTATTCAAAATGAAAGCAGACAATCTTACTTTTAAACTTTGTTCTAAAGATTTGCAAAGCAGTTTCTCCATAAAATGCCAATTAAAATAACTATTATTTTAAATTCAGAGTGCTTAGCACAGGTCAAAAGGACTAAAAGAAATTGCACTCTGAGCACTGGATCCAAGGAAGCGGCATAAAAATTGGCCAGAAAAGCCAACAGGCCTGAAAACTGGGAGCAGTTTAGAATTCGGCAAAGGCAGATCCAAGGGCTGATTAAGAAAGGGGAAATGGAGTACGAGGGTAAGCTGGCAGGGAACATAAAAAAAACTGACTGTAAAAGTTTCAATAGGTATGGGAAGAGAAAAATAGTAAAGACAAACATAGATCCCTTATAGTCAGAAACAGTGGGATTTATAATGGGAAACAAAGAAATGTCTGCAACTTAAGTGCTGTAAGCTACAGGGATATGGGCTGGGTGCAGGAAGGTGGGATTAGAAAGGGCACCTGGGTGTCCTTGGGCTGGCGTGGACAAGAAAGGCCAAATGGCTTCCTTTTGTGCTATAACTTTTCTATGGTTCTAAACACATACTTTGGTTTTGTCTTCACAAATGTGGACACAAATAACATACCAGAAATGTTGGGGAACACAGGGTTTAGTGAGAAGGAAGATCAAAAGGAAATCAGTATTAAGAGAGAAATTGAGTTGGGGAAATTGATGGGCTGATAAATCCTCAGGGACTGATATTCTACATAAGAACATAAGAAATAGAAGCAGGAGTAGGCCATCTAGCCCCTCAAGCCTGCTCCGCCATTCAATAAGATCATGGCTGATCTGATAGTGGGTTCAGTTCCACTTACCCGCCCGCTCCCCATAACCCTTAATTCCCTTAATGGTTAAAAATCTATCTATCTGTGACTTAAACACATTTAACGAGGTAGCCTCTACTGCTTCATTGGGCAGAGAATTCCAAAGATTCACTACCCTCTGGGAGAAGTAGTTCCTCCTCAACTCTGTTCTAAATTGACTCCCCCGTATTTTGAGGCTATGCCCCCTAGTTCTTGTTTCCATTGTAAGTGGAAATAACCTCGCTGCTTCTACCCTGTCTAGCCCCTTCATTATCTTATATGTCTCTATGAGATCTCCCCTCAACCTTCTAAACTCCAATGAGTACAGGCCCAGTCTACTCAATCTCTCCTCATAAGCTAACCCCCACATCTCCGGAATCAACCTGATGAACCTTCTCTGTACCCGCTCCAAAGCTAATATATCCTTTCTTAAATAAGGGGACCAAAATTGTACACAGTACTCCAGGTGCGGCCTCACCAGTACCCTGTACAGTTGCAGCATGACCTCCCTGCTTTTATACTCCATCCCTCTCGCGATAAAGGCCAACATTCCATTTGCCTTCTTGATTACCTGCTGCATCTGCAAACTGAGTTTTTGTGATTCATGCACAAGGACCCCGAGGTCCCTCTGCACAGTAGCACGTTGTAATTTTTCACCGTTTAAATAATAGTCCATTTTACTATTATTCCTTCCAAAGTGGATAACCTCACACTTACCAACATTATACTCCATCTGCCAGATCCTTGCCCACTCACTTAGCCTATCCAAATCTCTCTGCAGACTCTGTCCTCCACGCAATTTGCTTTCCCACTCATCTTTGTGTCATCCCCAAATTTTGTTACCCTACACTCGGTCCCCTCCTCCAGATCGTCTATGTATATGGTAAATAGTTGAGGCCCCAGCACCGATCCCTGCGGCTCGCCACTAGTCACTGATTGCCAACCGGAAAAGCACCCATTTATTCCAACTCTCTGCTTTCTGTTAGATAGCCAATCCTCAATCCACGCTAACACTTTACCCCCAATTCCGTGTACCTTTATCTTATGCAGCAACCTTTTGTGAGGCACCTTATCGAATGCCTTCTGGAAATCTAAATACACCACATACACCGGTTCCCCTCTGTCAACCGCACTCATTATATCCTCAAAAAATTCCAGTAAATTAGTCAAACATGTCTTTCCCTTCATGAATCCATGCTGCATCTGCTTGATTGAACCATTCTTTTCCAGGTGTCATGCTATTTCTTCCTTAATGATAGATTCCATCATTTTCCCAACTACGGATGTTAAGCTAACCGGCCTGTAGTTACCTGCCTTTTGTCTACCTCCTTTTTTAAACAGTGGCGTTACATTAGCTGTTTTCCAATCAGCTGCACCTCCCCAGAGTCCAGTGAATTTTGATAAATTACGACTAATGCATTTGCTATTAGTTCTGCCGTTTCTGTTAGTACCCAGAGTACTTAAGGAAGTGACCCTGGAAATAGTGGATTTGTGGTCATCCTCCAAGATTCTATAAACTCTAGAATAATTCCTACAGATTGGAGGGTAGCCAATGTAACTCCACTATTTAAAAAGGCAGGTAGAGAGAAAACAGGGAATTACAGAGCAGTCAGCTTGACATTGGTATTGGGGAAAATTCTACTACAGTCCATTCTCAAAGATTTTATAGCAGAGCACTTGAAAAAAAAGTGATGGAATCAAACAGAATGGATTTACAAAAGGGATTTTTGACAAAGCTATTGGAATTCTTCAAGAATGTAACTAGTAGAGTTGATGAGGGGGAGACAGTGGATGTCATTTATTTGAACTTTCAGAAGGCCTTCTCCTGCACTGTAGGGATTCTACAATTGCCTATGTCTCCAAACATTGTTTATTCTTTCATGGGATGTGGGCATCGCTGGCAAAGCCAGCATTTGCTATCCATCCCGAACAGCCCCTGAACTGAGTGGCTTGCTATATCATTTCAGGGGGGTAATTAAGAGTCGACCACATTGTCGTGGGCCTGGAGTCACGTGTAGGTAAGACAAGGTAAGGATAGCAGATTCCCTTCCCTAAAGGACATTAGTGAACCAGATGGGTTTTTACGACAATCGATGATAGTTTCATGGTTAGCATTACCAAGGCTAGCTTTCAGTTCCAGATTTTATTTAATGAATTTAAATTCCAATAGCTGTCGTGGTGGGGTTTGGACCCTTGTCTCCTGGGCATTAGCCTGGGCCTCCGGATGGCAAGCCCAGTGACATTGCCACTATGTCACCATTTTCCCTAAATTGATAAGGTTTATCCATTTTCTGATAAGAAGTATTCTTGAAATAAATATCACCATTTCAAATGAAAGCTATTTACAATATTAACTGCCTTGATTCAGTTGTTTCTTAAACAGTAAAACCGTAAAAGATAACTTTAGACACGTCGAAAAATGAGGTTTTAATTCCTCAAATTTAACAGGATCAGAGCCTTACAGCCACTAATGAGTTGGTTTTCCAGCTGAAAGAAGATTTTTAAGTGAACCAACATCTGTAATATTGGAACGGTTCTCGGTTGAAAATGTAAGCAGTTAATATTTGCCCCAAGATAATCTCAAGTCAAATATTTGCCAGGTAAGAAAGTTGAAAAATCAAAGCAGAAGACAAAATCAATGACAACAGTCTCTCCACCATACAGGGGGTGGTTAATTAAGGGTTGCTGCAGGAAAATGGGAAGGCGTAACCAAGAAGCTTGGTAACCAAGGATACCGAGGGAAATTAAAAGCTGCTTCTCTAATAAGACGAAGAAATTAATGCTCACACTTTACTGAACATGCATCAAATCTAATCAAGCATGCCAAACTACAATAGAATTCAACATCATTTGTCAATGAACTAAATACTACCAACAAGACCAATTGCACCATTTTATGCAACATTTGTTTTTCTGCACCACCCTTAAGGAAGTGAATGGGTTTCACAAAAGAAACGAATGTGCGCATACCATCACAAGAACTTGCATTGAGATTTGCAAAACTTTGCTACCAGCTTGGGGAAGATGTATCAAGTGTAAATGGAAAACTGTTTCATTGGCAGACATTAACTTTTTTTAAACTTTGACTGTGCCACTTTTCCATGTTGTCATTGCGAGAATAGTCATGCAAGTGCACTATCAAAGCATCTTCATTGTTTCTCAACTCACCTTTGAGTTAATTTCTATCTAACAATGTACTCTTCAAAGCAACACAAGCTGCAGTGTGTTTATTCATGAAGCTTCTTTCTTCAACACAAACATGCTGCTGCACCCGCCAAGTGACAGAGATATCAGCGTTGGTGACCAAAAGCTTGATCAAAGAGGTAGGTCAAGTAGCATCATCAAGGAGGAGAGATGAAAGTTTGAGAAATCTAGGGCTAATGGTCTGGATGGCACAGCCTCCAGTGGTAATTAGTGATTCACGAGAGGCCAGAACTGGAGCCGTGTAGGGATCTTGGAAGATTGGAGGAGATAATCAAGAGAGAAGGGAAGGATGGGCTAGGCCCTGTTGGACCCTAAGCTGAGTTACCGACATTATATTCATTCCATCACAAAGGTGACCTACTTCCAACTCAGAAAACTGCAAGTCCCCCTTTTGGTTTGTCCTGTTTTAAGTAATTCTGCTTTAATGTTAGTCAGTTAACGAGGTCCATATTCGTGTTTAGTGTTGGGATTTTACTTTTGAAACCACTTCGTATCAGGTCTGACATGGTGTCGCATGACCTGATCAGTGCCATTGGAGCTGCCACTTCCACTCCCTGATCTTCCCTTCGCTGACCTCCCTCGTGACCTTTCCCACTCTCTGACTCTTCTGGTCACTGCCAACCTTCCAGCTCATGGTCTCTCTCATCCCCTGCCAATGCCCCAGCTTGCAGCCTCTCCCACTCCCTGATCCACTTGGTTGCATTGACACTGTGGCTCGTAGCCTCTCTTGCTCCCTAATCCACCTGGTTGTTGCCGACTGTCCAGTTGGGTCTCTCCCGCTAACTGACCCTTACTCTTGCCACCTCTCCAGCAAGTCAAAGCTGCTCTTCCTGCCTCTCACCCCTTACCTCCAGACTCTTCTTCAGATCCAGGGTTTGGACGAGGGATGTGGTAAACAGGAGAGGCAGAGGAGCAGGAGGTTTATCAAAAAGTGTGTTGGCAAACAGTAGAGACATTAAAAAGGGAGAGTCAATGAGCAGGAGGTGTTGTGAGTGGGAGGCTTGGAGAGCAGGATTGGCAAGGACAGGAAAAGGCAGCAAGAGGGGCGAGCAGCAAGCAGAACTGGCAGCAACCAGAAGGATCAGGGAACAGGAGACAAGTTGAAAGAGTTATCATATTTCTTTTATACTTTTAAATCCATTTAATTTTAAAGTTATTTCATTTAGCAATGTAATGAACTTCAACTTACAGGACATAATGTTTATTTTTTCCTGATGGGAAAGGTCATACAGAATGTAACTCCAGCTTTTACATTGGTTTTAATGGGAATATTAAAGTTGCAGTTTTCAGGAATGCAGCTACAACTTTAAGTGAGGACTAAATGTACCACCCATTATCCCTGCCTCTTCACCTAGTTCTCCTCCTGTTAGATTATCCTGTAAACTCATCTTAGACCTAGCTTTAAGTTACCTTTCCTGTTAGCTCCTTTCTAATTATAGTGTCAATATTTGGTTAAAATGTATTATACATTAAAGGCCCTATGCAAATGCAAGTTGTTACCACTGCAGAGTACACCCTCCTGTTACCATAAAAACATCCAAATAGAATCACAGAATCCCTACAGTGCAGAAGGAGACCATTCAGCCCATTGAGTCTGCATCAACTCTGACGGAATATCTTACCCAGGCCCTCTCCCCCCTACTAAGTGAAAAAGGAACCATGATATATGTACGTCGTTTTACAAAATGTGTGTTGTTCTTTTTTCCTGCCCGTAATCAATATGTTTGTCCGTAAGGGGTGTGTATTTTCTTACTCTCAGAGCGATTGTCCTGATTAAATAATTCAGGTGCCTAGATTTTAGTGAGTTTTAAAAATAAAGGTGTTTATTTATTGGCACACATTTCCCTTGGATGTTCAAAACACAACATCTCACTCGCTTGACTCACAGAGAAAGGTTAGATACAGACCAATGTAAAACACATTCACAATTTATGATTGCACCAGTCTTTTTCGTGGCAATCCTATAGTTTCTTAAATGAGTTGATGCTTTAGTTTAAATGAAGGTCTTATAAAGTAGAGGATTCCAAGTATGCTCCAAGACTTCTTGTAGTTGAATTTCCAGGAAGTTGGTTCGCAGGTGAACTTGAAGTCGGAACACCTTTGGGGAGTTCTTTGCCCACCTTCAAGGTATTTTTGTTTATTACCTTAGTTGCGATGATGACTTGCAGCTGGTTCAATGGTTTTCTGATTAAATTCTGTCTCCAGCTTCCGGTTGATATTTTAACAGGAGCCAACAAAATGGCTTCCTCACTCTGTGTCTTGCACAAGTTTAAAGTTCTTTTTCCAAAAAAGGGAAAGTATGTTGACTAACATCCAGTGTTCGCATTTGACACCTTGAAATCCCAGTCTGGTCTGGATAAGGGACCATCATAACACAATGGAAGGTTAATAGAATCTATTCACATTCACCTATTTTACACTGAGCTTTGATGTTTCTTTTGTCCATGGTGAAACAGAAAGAACAACTGGCTAGAATACTATAATTCTTTTGTTGATGGTCTGGCCTTAAACAAGGGATATGTGAATTCCCCCAATTGTATCAATGCCCACATTTAATTGTTTAAACTCAGGACTGTTTGGAGTTTGAAATGCCAAAGGGTCACATGATTCGTAATGGCCATTTTACTTGTGTATGTGTGTTCAAAATGTTAAAACATGATTTAATGTTCATACTAAACTGGAACATAACAGTACAAGTCTAAACATGAGAAGAAAATTGCAGCAAATACACGTAGGGGTGTGGGACTCAAGTGCCCTCCAAGGTACAAAGGGATGAATGGACTCCTGTGCCGCAAGATTCTATGATTTAATTAAATGGCAGCAATTATATTTCAGAGAAAAAAAGTGAATAGTGTTCTTAAAATATAAAGTGAACAAACTCCAGACACAACAAAATACCAAGTGACAGAAACACAGCACCTCTGTTGTAATATTAAATTATATATTTTCAAGACACCCTCATCAAGTATCAAAATGGCGAACTGCCACCTTCTAAAGAAAGCCAACTTGTCTAAACACATCCCCACAGCGTGTTATTTGATTGTTGTTCCCTGGGATCAATTTCCAGAAGTGTTTGCAAATTGAATAGAACAGAAGTACAGAAATTGGACTCTATACATTCTATTTCTTTAAATGCAGGGGAGAGATAGGCCAAGTAGCTGAAATGGACATAACTTCACAATAAACCTTTAAAATAATAATGCCTATTCGATTGTTCCACACGTTTAAACAACCATTGGAACAAACATTGAAGTAAAATAGGAAATAACTGACAAACGTCAATGAGGAAAAAAATAATTCCCTATTTTTACTGCCCTGAAATGTTAACTTTAGAAATGTGGCCATCATAAACTCCACTACAGAAAGTGTGCAAATACTAAAAAAAAAATCAATAATTTATCTGCTTCATAAGTTTGATGGATGTTGACATTAGATTTCCAAAATATTGCAGCAGAACAACTGTGGGTTGAAGCTCCTCTAGGGGCATCAGCAAAGCAGACGCGCAGCTTGGGCTTTGGAGTTAGTTACCTTTGGTAGCTGAAATAAAACTTTGTTACAAGAAACCACCTAAATAAGTCACCATCCTCTAATTCCCCCAAAAGGCTTCCCATTTCTCTAAACAGAAATTAAAAATACTCATCTTTACATCTGCTGTTGTATGTTTTTAAAATTAAGTGCCTTGGGATAATTAAATAGGATAAACAAAAATTATTTCATAACCTTTTTAATCTCTCCACCTACCTACAGCCAAAAACATTCCAGGCATGTTTGGAGTGGCTCACAAAAGCATGATCAATTACAGGCCGGAAAAAATCCCCCGATCTATCCTGCCTGTCCAATAAAAAAGTGATCCTGTGTATCCTAATCATGCTTTCCATATTTCCCATATCTACTCTCCACCTCATCAATGTCTGTGGTGTAACTCATAAGACTAGTGAGCTGCAGACACAAATTGCTAAATGGAATTATGATGCAATTTCATTTATACCAATGTGGCTCAACCAGGCTGGGAACGGTTTCTGAATATTCTTGGTTACTGGTTATTCAGGAAGTATTAAGGGTGATGCTGCAGTTATATATAGGAAGGATGTACTGTACTAAATTGTTCTGAATCCATCTGGTTTGAGTTGAGGAGTTTAGAGGGAGCTGTTTACAGTGTTGATTTCATTTTCTATGGAACTCTATGGGATAAATAGCAAATTTGTCAGCAAACTTTAAAGGAGTGCAACAAAAATAGAATCGTAATATTAGGAGACTTCCATTACCCTGATATATACTGAGAAAAAGATAGTAGTAAGGGTAGGGAGAGAGAGCAATTTCTGACATATGTATGAGAGAACTATCTCAATCAATATGTCTCCAATCCAACAAGGGAGAAGTGTTGGATCTGGCTGTGCGAAATGAATAAGGCAAGTCAAGTGTGTTAATAGTAGGTGATCATCTAGCAAATGATGTCCACAATATAATATTATGGAAAGTCTACAGAAAAGATAATAATGTTCAACTGCAGAAAAATTAATTTCAATGATTACAAATGGATTGAGAGGGATGGACAGAGGGAAGGATGTTTGGAGGAGCGGGGAAGGGAAGACTTGCATTGATATATTGACTTTTATAACTGCCAAACATCTCAAAGCACCTTACAGTCAATTAAGTAAGTACTTCTGAAATGTAATCAATGGTGTAATGCAGGAAATCTGGCAGCTGATTTGCACTCGGCAAACTCCCACCAACAGCCAGTAGATAATCTGTTTTTTCATAATGTTAATTGAGAGATAAATATTGGCCAGAACATCAAGGAAAAACCCTCTTTGTTCTTTGAAAGAAGTTGCACGGGATGTTTCATGTCCAACTGAGAAGGCAGATGGTGCTTCAATTTAACATCTTATCTGAAAAATGGCACATCTGACAGTACAGCAATCCCTCACTACTGTGCGGAAGTGTCAGCCTAGTTTGTTGTTCTCAATTCCTCGAGTGGGGCTTTACTCAGGAGGCAAGTGTGTTAGCAATTGAGCCACAGCTATCAGAGTTGTTACAGATGATGGAGGACACACATGGAAAAGATAATGGAGGTGAAAACTCTATATTCTTTTGAAGGTAAAAGAATAAAGCATCCAAAGCTCATGCATTCCAGATGACAAAGGAAATAAAAATTAAAATAAAACAGAAACAGGAGGTTTACAAATGACAGTAGCAAGATTTAGTTAGTAACCGGAAAGTTTATGTAAAGCACAGGAAGGAATGGGGATATGCCCGTACAATGGTTATGTTACTGAACAATAATCCAGATGCCTAGATGAATGGTCCAAAGACATGAATTCAAGTTTCACTAACACAGCTGGGGAACTTAAATTCAATTATTTCAATATATCTGGAGTAAAAAGTTAATATCAGTAATTATGACCATGAAACTACTGAATTATCAAAAAAAAACTCCTGCGATGAACTAATGCTCTTTGGGGAATTAAATTTGCCATCCGTACCTGTCTAGCCTATATGTGACTCCAGAAACACAGCAATGTTGTTGACTCACAACTGCCCTCTGAATTGGCCGAGCAAGCCACTCTGTTATATTCAAGGCGGCAACTTACCATTACCTCTCAAATTCAATAAATGCTACCCTTGCCAATAATGTCTATAAATGATTAAAGAGGGAATTATGAACAAGACTAGCATGTGAGAGCAAAGTGAACTCGAGAACAATTTATAAGCATACCAAGTGTAAGCTAAACAATCAGCTAAAGAAAAAGTTGTTCATATTAAAGATCCGAGGGAAATTTTCATGTAGAAGTAGAAGCCATAGCTAAAGTATTAAATATGTACTTTGCACCCTAATAACATGTTACAAGGACTTCAGTGGAGCATTATAAAACAAAATATCACACTGAGCCACATGAAGCAATGTTAGGCCAGATGACCAAAAGTTTTGTCTAAGAGGTAAGCTGTAAGGAGTGTCTTAAAGGAGAAAAGTGACCTAATGCAGTGAGGGAACTCCAGAGCTTCAGGCCCAGCAACTGTAGGCACATTCACCAATGGTGGAATGAGGATTCTCAAGAGGCCAGAATTAGATGAGCGCAGATATTTCAAATGCTTGTGGAGCTTGGGGAGATTACTGAAATTGAGAGGAGTGAAGCCTCAGAGGGATTTGAAAACAAGGATGTAAATTTTAAAATCCTGGCATTGCTTGACCAGGAGTCACATATATCATTGGGACTTGGTGAGAGTTAAGACACAGGCAGCAGAGTTTTAGATGAGCAGCAGAGTTCTGGGTGACCTCAAGTTTACTCAGGGTAGACTATTGGAGACCAGGCAAGACTGCATTGGAAAATTCAAGTCTAGAGGTAACAAAGGCATGAATGAGGATTTCAACAACTGAGCTGAGATAGGGACAAAGTCAGATGATATTAATGAAGGTGGAAATAGAAACTCATCTCAGGCTCAAATATGGCACAAAGATTGCCAACAGACTGGTTTAGTCTCAAACTGTTGCCAGCAAGAGGAGAATGTGGCTAGGGAATTGAGATTGGAGCAAGGACCAAAAACAATGGCTATGATTAGATAGATAAGAATGAAGCCAGGTGGGAGCAGTCCAAACTAGCTGAACAACTGTGGAAAGGTGTTGGAGGAGTACAGCATGGTCAACTGTGTTAAAGGCTGCAAATACATCAAAAAGGAAGGATTGTTGATCTTCATAACAGTCACATAGAATGCCATTTCTGACTGTGATGAGAGCTGCTTTGTTTCTGTGGCAAAGACAAAAACGTGAGAGAATTTTTAAAAATTATTTCATGAGATGTGGGTGTCGCTGGTTAGGCCAGCATTTGCATCCCTAATTGCCCGTGAAAGGTTGGTGATGAGCCACCTTCTTGAACTGCTGCAGTCCATGTGGTGTCGGTACACCCACAATGCCCAGTGTACAAACATGGAGTTTCTATAGAAGTGGGCATGGTGGGAGATATCATTTCAAGAACTTTGGAGTGGAAAAGTATGCCAGTGATCAGATGGTAATTTGCAAAGTCAGCAGGATCAAGCTTTGGTGTTTTGAGGAGAGCTTAGGATGGTAAATTTAAAGGCAAGAGGACAACACTTGGAGAGAGAATCCTTAACAATATCAGTTAATGTGGGAACCAGGAGGGAAAGTTAGGTGGTCAGCAGTTTAGTGAAGAGGGTTGGGGCACAGGAGGTAGATCTCATGGAAAAGATTAATTTGGAGGGGACATGAGGGGAGACAGGAGAAATGAGAGAAAGATGCAAGTCAGGGCTAGGGTAATGGGGAACTTCAAAAGAAATTTGATTTAATGGACTAGCGAAGGGGAGGGTTGGAACAGAGGCAGCTCATCTGATGGTCAGCATGAATGGTTTTCATTGTGTTCAATTTTCAGTACTCATGGTTCTTACTCTATTTTCCCACCTTCCAGTCCCACCTCCCTCTTCTAAGTTTTTCTCCTTCTCAATCTTATTCTGAAAACAGTGGGTTATGTGGCAACCTTTGTTGTTTAATCAAAACCTGTTGTTGTTTTTTTGACCACGCCAATGCTGAACTGATCTTCTAGTCCACACATTTATACTACCAGAAGTGATTTCTGGACCATAACCAGACAAAACTATTATGCTTTCATTGCCACCTCTACTAAAATCAATTAACATAGCAACAGTCAAGAACCACACCTATGGTTTTCCTGGTTTGTGCTACTTTGCCCTCTTGGCTGAAAATTAGTGTATGCAACAAAAGATCCAAAGAGGTGGGAAAATAAATGAAAATGGAATAAATAAAGTTACACAGAATGTTCTTCAAATGAATAAAGTTGAAAAATTGATTTCACAACAGCTCATTCTTTGTTACCTCTTTAAGCTGCTGTGTGATTGAAGCAAGGTGATCATTTTCAGACTGGGCATTGGTGAGCACATTTTTGATCTGTTTCAGTTCTGTTTGCAGCTCCAGAATTTTCCCCACATAATATGCCTCTTTAGAAGCAGACTCTTGAATCAGTGACTCCTCGCGGCTCTCTCCATCAGCTGCTACCTTCTTCTGGTTGCTGTATGCCTGGCCAAAAGCCTAAAAGAAATATAAAACACAAGGCAGTGAGCTTAGGGGAATGGAAATGCACATTTCATCCAGTCAGATAACAAAATAATTAAACGTGCATCATTGCATTGCAAGTCAATTAAAAGCAAACAATTTCCCAACATTATGAACTACATACAAAACACATATCAGTTTTGTTAAATCTATTACATTTTAGCAAAGTGATTCATTCTCTCAAGGATCAAAATCCACTTTTTCTACATTTACTTAACTTTCATTAATTTTAACTGAAGACAAAGATGCACAAGTATCTAAAATTACTGTTGTTACACTGAACTAAGATTTACTATGTTAGACTTAATTGGTTTCTTTTGATGAGCGACACACCAAAAAGTTCTAAACAAGTGGCAATGCACAAGATACTCAAATACATCAGTGAAAAAAAATTCATACAAAATAATTTACACAATACAAAACTGCAAAAGAACTTTGTAAAATTACAAAAGTAATACTCAGTTGTCTGTAATTGGAACCTGCACAGAAAAGCTCAAGAGCAAGCCCTGAAACTGTAAACTGTGCAGCTTTTTCCTTTCAGAATATGGATAAAACAAAAATTACATTTATTGGCCATCTTTGAAGGTGACGTCACAGGTGGAGAAGGTGGTGAAGAAGGCATATGGCATGCTTGCCTTTATAGGACGGGGCATAGAGTATAAGAGTTGGGGTCTGATGTTGCAGATGTATAGGACGTTGGTTCGGCCGCATTTGGAATACTGCGTCCAGTTCTGGTCGCCACACTACCAGAAGGACGTGGAGGCTTTGGAGAGAGTACAGAGGAGGTTTACCAGGATGTTGCCTGGTATGGAGGGGCTTGGTTATGAGGAGAGATTGGGGAAACTGGGGTTGTTCTCCTTGGAAAGACGGAGGATGAGGGGAGACTTAATAGAGGTGTATAAAATTATGAAAGGCATAGATAGGGTGAACGGTGGGAAGCTTTTCCCCGGGTCGGTGGTGACGTTCACGAGGGGTCATAGGTTCAAGGTGAAGGGGGGGAGGTTTAACACAGATATCAGAAGGACATATTTTACACAGAGGGTCGTGGGGGCCTGGAATGTGTTGCCGGGCAAGGTGGTGGAGGCGGACACACTGGGAACGTTTAAGACTTATCTAGACAGCTATATGAACGGAGTGGGAATGGAGGGATACAAAAGAGTGGTCTAGTTTGGACCAGGGAGCGGCGCGGGCTAATTGTTCCTTGTTTCTCGTTTCAAGGCTTCATTCTATGATCTGCCAGTACAGAGCGAGACTGCGGATAGTTGGGAACCTGTCTCGGGGGCAGGGAATTCATATGGTGTTCGTGGAAGTGGAATTGACTAGGGTTTGGAAGCATTTTCCGATCAGGACCGGTGTGATCTCCTGGACTCGTTTCGATCGCCTCAGGGGGTCGGAGAGGAATTTCCCAGATTTCTTTTTCCCCATATTGGCCCTGGGGTTTTCACTCTGGGTTTTCGCCTCTCCCTGGAGATCACATGGTCTGGAATGGGGGGGTGGGGGTGAGTTAATAGGTTGTGATGAACAAAGCATCGTAGCTGTGAGGGACAGCTCGGTGGATAGGATATTGGTATGTAGATAGGCTGGAAAATTGGGCGGGGATCCTGGATTCAGGATTCAATCCTGGACCAGGGAGCGGCGTGGGCTTGGAGGGCCGAAGGGCCTGTCCCTGTGCTGTATTGTTCTTTGTTCTTTGTTTGTTCTTATTAGTAGTTACTCTGACAAGGTCTTTTCCTTGAATTACCAAAGCTCTGATGACGAAGGTGCTCCTTGATGCTGATCGGTTGGAAATTCTAGGATGTTTACCCAGTGAGATTAGAATGGCAGAATGTGCCCAAATCAAGTGCTGCATGAATTGGATGGGAACTTGGAGATGATGGAATTCCTATAACTTGGCTGATCTTGTCCTCAGGTGAGGGAGGTTTTGGGGCTGGAAGATGCTGTTGAGGTGAGTATCCAGAGTTACAGCAGTACATCCTATATACAGATTGCACAGGCAAATCAGGTGCTGCATGAATTGGATGGGAACTTGGATAAATTGCATTAACAGAAAATAATCCCCTGTCTGTAATAACGGAAAATATTTTTGTGCTATATTTGATAAATAATATTTCAAAGATAAAGGAGAAAAATGCAGATTCTCTTCATGATGAATGAAACATTAGAGATGTAACATTCAATACTTCATTCTATCTCTCTGACAGGAACAAGGGAACAACATCAATGACTGAAACCACATGCTGATTCCAAAGATGGACTCAGGACAAATGGGAAAATCATTTCAGAGCAGAGATGTTGGCTGAAGTTGGTTCAAGCTGAAGCACCTACTATAAAGCTGTGTTCCAAACCTGTCATGTGTCTTTTGAAATAATATTTAAAAATTTATAAGTTCTAAATACTTATAAATTATATTTCTTGGCAAATTCACTAATTTGAGACATCTTCATATACTGTATCCAACATGTCCATGCAATTCAAATCAGTCAATTTCAAAGTTTTCCACCAGATAAAGGAAGTTCTTCTCAAAAGTGTTGGTGTGGCCCTGACTATAAAAAAGGCCTGAGATGTTATCGGATGAAAGCTATCCAAAATCATTAATTCTCTTCCTCAATTCTTCCCTTTCCTCGACATGTGTACAGACATCTCAGCACGATTTCTGCGGAAAAGTCCATTTAAACATTTCTGGGTCACTAAAGTCATGAAATTATAGAACCTTTTAAGCTATATAACAATAGCTAGTGAAACAGGACAAAAGATGCTTCACAAAAACCATCCGAATCAGATTTAACCTCAACTTTAATCAGTGTGTCAACACAGGATTAATAATGAACAAATGTCAATCACAAACTGAACTTGTGCAGTAAGCACCTCAAACCAATATTCAAATTGGTTAATGTTTATCCATACAATTGACCTTTATGGCTTCTAAATCCATACTTGATTGCAGGTTGGCAATTTTAGAAACAGCTGGGAACACAATAGGTGGAATTCCTGTTTGGGAGCAGACAGAGATTAGGCCATCCTGTCAGAATTACACTTCTTGTCGGTCAGCTAGAAATTATCTTGGAGGTATGCATAGTGCCAAATATTCTACAGCCCACCCTGGTGGTGGGAAGGAGAAGGTCTAAAGCAGCGTTTCCCAAACTGGGTTTCATGGAACCCACAGGCCAGACTGATGTATAAAATTTGAAAAATACCACAAAGCCACTTGTCCAATCAGAGCTGGCTTCTCCAGATGCCATAGGATGGGCAATAAATGCCAACACAGCCAGCAATTCTCACATCCTATGATTGAATTTTTAAAATCTGCTGTTCTCCCAGTCTGGCCTTTTATACTTCCCCTATTTTGCTGATGTCCAAAGCTCTCTAAACCTCTCCCTAAACTTCTCCACCTCTCCCTCTATTAAAACAGTGCTTAAAACCTACCTCTGACAAAGTTTTTGGTCAGCTACCCCAAAATCTCCTTGTGGTTCAAGTGCTACATTTTGCATTCCTATGAAGCATCTTAGGATGTTTTACTATGCTAAAGGTGCTATAAATACAATTAATTTTGTATGTATTATGTATGTATGCATGATCACATACACGTGATTACATTTCTTTAAAAACCAAGTGCTCATTCCTCAAACCTCTTCGCCAAATATCTTCCCATCTCTCACGTCACAGGAAGCAGCTGCTTCATGTGCCTACATAGTCAAACAGCCTATGGAGCAAGGAAGAGAGGAAAGAACAAGTGGGTAAAAGAGCAGCTGAAAGCGCACTAGGAGCATACACACAAAGGCAGCAAGCAAAAGACTAAAAAAGAAAAAAAAATCAATCAAGTGTGGAATGTCTAAGAAATTTGCAGTTAATTAAAAATAGATAAAATAGCCCTACAAGTCCAAATCAGATCTTCACTTCGAAGCAGTTTTTACAATGATGAAACAATAAAAAACAAAAAGTACAACCAATTTTTAATCAATGGTTACGAGGTGATTTCTGTGTCTTGGCCAATGGTGCATGATTAATTAACATCAACCTTTGTTGTGCAACTAGATGTGACTTAAAAAGATAAGAATTAAGCCAACAGATTGCTAATAAATTCTTATTCTTAGTTTGTATACTTTATTTTAACAAAAGTATGCAATGCAGCCATTTTTAGATACAAGAATGTTTATTACTGGAACTACTTGACAATATCCAAATTCCCCTTTAGAATAATGATTTTTGAAAATCATGTGGACAAAAAGCTACAGATTTAGCAGAAAAATAATTTTATTCTATATACAACAGCATCAGCTCAAAATTGTTTTTATTTCAGGCGATCAGCTAAAATCTAATCACCTCAGTCCTGCAAGAAATTGACTGCTTTTAACTGTACAGTTGACTCATTAGAGATGCACCCGTCAGAAATGGAAGCATCAATAAAATTTAAATGTGAGTCTGTGGATCTCATTTGGTCCCTGATGGGATTTTAACTGGGTGAGTTAAAAGGGATGGGGAAAAAACCGCCAGGTTGTCATTCGGTGCCACTGCCCATCATCTCTGCTGGTAATGTGTCAGGGAAGCTTATCATCATGGAACAAGGAAAAATTTATCTGAAATCCCTACAATTGAATTACTTGCCAACCTTCAGCATCCAGGCTTGCACAGAAAGAAGAGTCATTGGGGCAAGCTATAACATGCATTTAACTATAAACTAGCAAGAAATCAAAGTGACGGAAAAAGACCACTTCTTTAAAAGAATCATTTACTCATTTTACAACTGATTGATTTGCAAGTTACAGCAGCATTGTATCCATTTCCTACTACATTGTTGTTCCTTTATCACCATCAAGCCCAGCTAGTTTCTCTGGATGAGTCCAGCCTGCATCAAGTTTTCACTGTACAAAACAGGAAATGAAAGGCTTCCTTGCAACATCCCATGAGTCACAACCACATTTTACCACTTCAGATATGGTTACTGTTGAGATTAGGTCATGGTAAACAAGTGAGGGTCAAATAAAATTCAGCATTACAAAGTTCCTGCATTATAGACTGACTCAACTTCAAAAATACTCATTTTGTCAGCTAAAGGTTGAGCTTCCACATTTAAGGCAATGATGAATTCTGTAATCTTTGTCAATCTTGTCAGTCATCTTAAATCACGAGGAAGAGGTGTTGTGCTGTGGATGCTGACTGAAAGAGGACCTTATTTTTCTGGGTGTTTAGCAAAAGGCCTATTTTCTCACATGTTTCGGAGGAGTCATCGATAATGGCCTGGAGCTCAGTTCCTGAGTGAGTGTATACACAGACATCTTATGCATACGGGAGTTCAATAACTGAAGTTGGAGTGACTGACCAAAATGGAGTGTGTTCATTCAAAGCACATGGAAAGACTTCGTCGGGAACTCAGCGGGGAAGTTGAGGCATCGGACACAAACCTCCAAACAATTCACTATCCCAACCATATCTCAGAACCAATCAAACCAGAGTGGAAGTAAGTCATGTTTAATCGCGAAGGATTGCATCAAAAACACTTCATTGGTTGCACTGGTTCCATTCACAAGTCCTCACATAATGATGTAGCCCATGCCTACACGCATGAATGATCTGCACAGCATTTAAGCTTGGGTACATAAGTAAAATGGCAAATGACTGGAAGCTTGCGTTCACACATCCGTACTAAATGCAGGTGTGCTGCAGTGATCACCTAATCTGCATTTGTTCCCTCCAAAGTAAAGCAGACTACATCGTGAACAACAAATATTGTTTCACCTGGAAGGAGTACTTGAAGCCTTAGACAGAGAGGTTCCAGTCATCTATTAGATATAAACATAGGACTTAGAAGCAGGAATAGGCCATTCGGCCATTCAAGCTTGCTGCTGCCACTCAGCAAGATCATGGCTTGAACTGGTTGTGGTCTCAACTCCTCTTTCCAGTCTGCCCCCAAGAACCCATTATTCACTTGTCTATCTTGTCTGCATGGAGTCTGCATATTTCCCCCCATGTCTGCACGAGTTTCCTCTGGGTGCTCCGGTTTCCTCCCACAGTCAGAAAGACGTGCTGGTTAGGTGCATTGGCCGTGCTAAATTCTCCCTCAATGTACCCGAACAGGCACCGTACTGTGATGACTTGGGAATTTTCACAGTAACTTCATTAATGTAAGCCTACTTGTGACAATAAAAAGTAAACTTTAAACTTTAACTTTTAGGTGGGTTTAAAGGTCCAGCCAATTTGAGAAGGCACAGTATGAAGTCTCACAACACCAGGTTGAATTCCAACAGGCTTATTTGGTATCATGAGCTTTCGGAGCGTTGCCCCTTCATCACTCACCTGATGAAGGGGCAGCACTCCAAAAGCTCATGATACCAAATAAGCCTGTTGGATTTTAACCTGATGTTGTGAGACTTCTTACTGTGCCCACCCCAGTCCAACGCCGGCATCTCCACACCAATTTGAGAAGCCAGGGAGATGGTAAATGTTTCAGGTAAATGGGTAGGAAGGGGGCATCAGGGTCTGGCTACACAAGGGCAGAAGGGATATCTCATGGAGGGGCGAAGTGGGTCAGTACTATAGTTATCCAAGAATCTTCGAGCTATTTCTGGGTAATTATTGCTGTAAGATGGTCAGAATTATCTGAAGTTTGCAATTCAAATCAGAGCTTTGGATGGCTCCCAGTGTAAAGCAATTGCCATGCAATCTTTACCTGGGAATTTCCAATCAATTTCCAGCTCCTTTTCCCTGGCGATGGTGACTGTTTAAAGTTCGTCCCCCTCATTCACCTCTTGATTGTCAAGTGTCTTTGGAAAGTTTTCTAAATCTTTTACAGTGAAGACAGACAATTCTCCTGCCATTTCCTTGTTTTTCCATCATCAATTCCCCAGACACACTCTAGAGGACCGAAACTAGCTTTAGTTACTCTTTGCCTATTTAAATACTTGTAGAAACTATTATCTGTTTTAGCTAGCTTCTTTTGCATATTCCATTTCTTTTGTTTGTCATTCTTTGCTGGTTCTTAAACTATTTAAGAACCAGCATAGAACTACTCAAAGAAATTGTTCTGCAAATAGTCAATAAATGCATTTTCCAGCTATCTTTGCAAATCTGATTCATCCACTCCACATGTGGATCAATGTCACCTTATTGCACCTGATTATTGTGCTCCCTTTCGTACACGCCCCATTTATTTCTTCCTGTGTATTCTGTTCCACAGTGCGACTACTAATCTACTTCTACAAGTGACCTCTTACCTTTTCTACTTCTTATCGTTACTCAAAGGGACTCTACGTCTTGCTCGTTCAAGCTGAAGTCATCTCTCACTACTATACTAACGACATCCTTAATTAACAGAGTTACCCCACAACCTTTTCCAAGCTTCCATCTTTTCAAAATGTCAAATATTGTTACTTTGATTCTCTGTTCCGCACTCATTCTGACTTCAACCTCCTTCACAGTTCCAAAGAAACTCAACAAAAGCTGGAGGAACACAACCTCATCTTTGGACATTGAGCTCAACAATTTCAGACCATAGCGATGACAGTTGTTGATGGCGATTCTGCTTTCCCATACTTGTAGACACATTTTTTGTTTCTTTAATTGTCCCGTTTGCACTCTCTTTATGCCTTGCACTATCATACCTTGTTATTTTATCTCTCTTGCCAACTAACCTATCACAGACCTTCTCATTTGCTCTTCCTTCCTCCTCATTCCCTAGCTAGTTTAAAAATGATTACATCGCTAAGCACGTCAATTTCTGACAAAGGGTCACCAATCTGAAAAGTTGACACTATTTCTCTCACCACAGATGCTGCCAGACCGGAATATTTCCAACATTTTATGTTTTTACTTGGTTAGAGGGGTTGGTTTTAAACAACTACTTAAAAGATAAGACTGAGAATTAGAGAGCCAGTGAGGAATAGGGAGAGTATTCCTGAGTTCAGAACCTAGGCAACTGAAGACACAACTGTCAATGGTGAAGTGATTAAAAGTGAGGATGCACAAGAGGTCAGAACTGGAGGAGCGCATAGCACTTGGAGATATGTAGGACTAGAGGAAGTTGCACAGGTGGGGGTAAAAGCAAACTACTGCAGATGCTGGAATCTGAAAAGAGAAAATGCTGGAAAATCTCAGCAGGTCTGGCAGCATCTGTAAGGAGAGAAAAGAGCTGACGTTGAGTCCAGATGACCCTTTGTCAAAGTTGAATGGCCCCTTTCTGCCCTGTTGGGATTCTATGATACCTTTACTCATTCAGCTGGATGATGGAAAACAAGTATGGCAAATTAGAGGCAGTGGCTCAAGGTGGGTAGATCTGGGTGTCATTAGGAGTGTTTTCTGATGATGTTGCTGCTGAGAGGCAGCACACAGATGAGAAATAGGAGAGAACCAAGGTGGGGGGCAACTCCAAACATAAGGCACGAGTTGGAAGAGAAGCCACTGCAAGTGATTCTCTGTATTGATGAACAGATAAGAATGGAATCAAGGGCAGACCTACCCAACTGGACAGCACAGGACATCAACCAGAGGAGGGTGGTGTAGTCCACTGTGACAAAGGTTGCAGAGAGGTAGAGAAAGACAAGGAGGAATAGCGTACCACAGTCACAAAGATATAATTGTGACTCTAAGGATCAGTTCAATGCTGCGACAGGTCCAGAAAACTGAATGGAATTGTAGGAAAGATATGCATAGATTTGGGAGGTGACAACACATTCAATGATTCAAAAGGAAAGGTTCATTGAAGATGGCCAGACAAAGATACAAGTTCTGGTCTAGGGTATAAGCAAACCTTAGGTAATTTTCAGCTTGGCGGATCATGGAAAGGATAAGTCATTCAAATAAATGCATATATTGGGGAATTACTACCCCAATTAATTGCCCAGTCAATTCCACAAACCCCACCTCAAATTCTAATCTCTCATCTCTTTCCTATTGGCTGTTTTGCCGAAACTAGCTAATTGATTGGCAAACACCATTATTAATCCTCTCACTGGCTGCATAATTCTTAATGTGCGATATAAACTCAAGGCTTGCTCAGGTGAGGAAGGGTAGAAAGATACTACAGCCTTACAGTTTGGATTCCTTTTGACTAATCAGTATGACACCAAGTTAATATCACATAATGGATTGTAGTCTGGTGCCTTGTATCAAGCAATATTCCAGTTTTGGCTGGATCTTGGCTCATGACAAAGATAGGAAACATTAATGCTGCAATATTAAATTGACATGAGTTTAGAAGAATTCTGATGTCATATTATTAAACATGGGAAAAGTGAATATGAAAAAGGACATGAAGTAAACAATGAATTAAGAAGATGGGGGCAGAGAGGGCTTTGTAGAGAAAAGTTTAAAGCAGATAATGCACATCAGTTATGTCTGCATTTCAAATTAGAACTAGGAACCTTTTCAGAATGCAAGAGTTATAAAATGAAAACAAATTCTGCTCAACTTCATTATATTGAAGTCTCCACTGGTTTTATTAAACTTGAACAGAGACACAAATGGCAAAGCAAATGCTATAATGTTAGGGGATAATTACTTTTATAATGTATTGCATCGAGAGGCCCTCAGACTCAAAACGGTTGGGTTACTTGATTTTTGTCTGCCATCACATCTTACATCAGATTACAGTACATTCATTCACAATGTGATGCAAAACATGCATGGAATTTAAAATTTCTTGAACGTTTATAACTATACGTGCTGTTAGACTGAGGGGCAATAATAAACAAAGGCTCTCAAAGAATCAGTCTTAAGCAACTCTTTTGTACACTTCTAACCCTCTTTCAAAGACTAGTGTGGACACAGTTTGCATGTTTATTGCCAGTCCCTAAGAATCAATCCTTTGCTACAGTACTGAACTGCAGGCAATTTGTGCTACACAAAGCTGAGACTATACACAGACAAATGCTGTGACAGATGATAGTTATAGATTGTCTCACGAGTTCAGCACCACGAAGGCTTGAGCCACATAGTTCTTCTGTCAAAATACGTAGTCCTTGAGATAGCTCCCAAAACAACACCAAAGCCTATTTGTTTTATAGCAACAAATGCTCTCCTAAAATCAAACCCGGTTCCGGTCTGTTCCTATTTAGGTATTTAGCCATAGCTCGTGAGGCATTTCTGTCTATTTGAGGGGCACACAACTGGCTATATGGTTCAAGTGACACTACTCCGCATCAAATATGCGGCAGTTGAGGAGGCAGAACCCAATTCTATCTTAGCCGAATGGAAATATAATGCACACTGTTGGCATTATTCGGAACCATATATTAGCCATCTAATCAACTGAACTCTGTTCCTATTCATAGGAGCCCAAATAAATCTATATTGAATGCCCACATCTGCATCCAATTAAACACAATCAATATACAACTAATACTAGCTGTTAGCTGGACCAAAAATCTTAAATTTGAATTTCTCTAATTCACTGGCAGTGAAATTAATTAACATTAAGCTGGCATGAAGCCATTAAACAAATCATCACACCAGACAGGCTGAAGAATCTGACATCAATAGTTTGTAAATACCTGGGAACAATTCTGCTCAGCGCCATTCCTAACTTGACCAAGGGTTTCATTTCAAAATAGGCTCCATTTCACTGTTCCTTTCATGAGACACTTTTTGAATGTATAAATCTATCCATTCTCTTAAACAATTTGAAGGGACTCTATAAAGAAATAGTTACAACATATGATAACCAAGCATTTACTGATCAGCCAAATTATCAACTCCGCAGCCCTTCAACATTTGGTACCTGAACAAATATACACAGAACTTGCTTCCCTGATCTGGTGGCACAGTGGTTAGCACTGCTGCCTCACAGCATCAGGAACCCAGGTTTGATTCCCGGCTTGGGTCTCTGTCTTTGCGGAGTCTGCACGTTGGCGGGGCCAAGGCACAGAAATCAGGGATAGAGGGGTGAAGTTTTTTTTTGGAAGGGGGGGGGGGTAAATCATGAAGGTATTTAAACAGAAGAATGAAAATTTTAAACTGGAGATATTTTGGACCAGAGAACCAATTTAGATCAAAGACAGATAATGTGTGAATGGGGCAATCGAGGATTAGATATCATTCGGTCTTTCACAAAGTATTGTTCTGAAAAGAGCTGTCACAATGCTACAATGCAAACTCTCTTCTACTGGTTCGGACACTTTGCCAAACCATGAACCCTCTTAGCAAAATGAGGATTCATCCTTTAATAGTGGGATCAATAAAGGATTAAGTCCTAATTCAAGCCCTTTTTTAAAAAATCAACTTAATTGCAGGAACAATTGGCAGAGATACGCACAGCTGAAAAGCTTTAGAAAAGACAGACAATTTGGCACAAGTGCATGTCTAATATCATGAATGCACCAGCTGAAACTGCCACCTATCAGGCAGAAATTTCACAGTCGCTTTTCGTATACGGCCTCACCATATACGCAAGATAACAATTATTCAGTTTCACGTCCTAAACACACAGCTGCTACTACCTCTTTTGCATGTCCAATACAACAGCAATCAAAGGATACAAAAACTACATTCATCCAAATGCAGATCAGAAAGCAGGCTCTGTACTATATATTATGTATGCAAATACTCAGCACAACGCAGAATGGCAGTACCATCAGTACACATTAAGGAAATTATACCTAGATGTCAGCTGGTCTTCAATAATAATGCAGTAATTTTAGGTATATTGTATATTTTAAGCTAGATGTTCAATTGAATGCAAAATCACTAATATCTACACAAAGCAATAATGCTATTCCTTTAATTACCATTAAACAAACACAAGCTCTTTCAAGGTATCATTTTTACAATTTTCCCTTTGTATTTGTTTGTTTTTAACATTATAAAATGAAATGCTCAAGTAATAATCCAAATATAATAAAGGCAAATACATGTGTATAAAACACGTTAACCAGCTTACATCCTAAAATGTGCAGGACTGTGGTGGAATCTTTATCCAAGCCCTACAGCTTAATTCAGAAACAAATTGTCAACCAAACATTGAAGTAATGAAGGCTTTACTGTGTTCTTTGAAAACTGTAACACAAAAGGTCAAAGTTCCAACAGAACTATTGTCATGTAAAGCAACAGATCTGTCAATGAGAATTTGCTTTCACATACTTTGCTTAAACTAATTCATGACAGCAAGAGAGAGTTGACAGAACCAAAATTCTACATCTTCAGGGCAGCACGTTTAGTCTCAAAATTTCAATAAAGCAGTCATAAATCTGCTTGATTAAGGATGTCACAGTACCAATGCACAATAACAAATTCAATAAGTCGTTCCATCCTCGAAATGTTTATTTCCAGATAAATTTTAAACTGCCACAGCAGTGAAACTTTCAATACTTTGCAGAGAGAGTTTAATACTGAACCTAAAAATATATTGCAAACTTCTAGTCCACTGAACACAAAAACTCCACACAAGTAAATTAAATCAAAATTAAACCAAAAAATGCATTTCCAAATGACAACTACTTGCATTCATTTCCATAAACTATCACAAAAATGAGATAGATCAAAAATTGCTAAACCGCTTTTGAACGTTCCAAAATATTGCACATTTAGCAGATCCCTAATGGAACACTTGGACACAGACAAGTGGCCATCCATTTGTGATAGATACTAATGAGGTCATCAGTTTGAACATCTGACCTGTGAACTAAATGAAAACATGTCTGATTGATGCTGTCAGGCCAACCCCACACAAAGATCAATAGCCATTGTTAATATTAAGAATTATGCAGAAATAGATGCTCACCTGATGATTACATATCACATTGATACAATATGCATATTTTGGCAAAGGATCATTTAAATTGAAAATAACCAGGATTTTTTTAAAAACTGTGACAATGTAAACATTACTAAAATGTTGAAGGAAATAAATACAGAAATGTAATGATGCATCAGTGCATCTAATGTGGTTACTGGGGCAGAATCATCTGCTTAGGGCAACGAGAAAAATCAAATGCAAATGGAAGAACTGCTAACATTTCAAGAACTTCAAGCGATTCCATGTAGATACCCAAGAACAGAACCAATGATGAGAGAATAATTGTATAGATTTATATCTGCATTCCAGTTGTACTCTAATCCAGTAACAGTTTCAAAGAAAGCATTCCCTCTGATTCCAGATTTACCTTTTGCATTTTAGCACAGTAGTTTCTCATAGCATAATTATAAATAAATTTAAAATTCATCTCACATGGCTAAAGTGTTTGTTTTGATTCTTAAGACAAACAAATGTAATCCATGTCCTATTCTCTAAAATTCCCAACTCTCAAACCTTGATCTTTAAGAATATTAGAAACCTCAACTTTCAGTTCAGAGTGCCCATTGTCAAATCACATCTAAACCACTTTTGTAAATTCTCTGCTAAGTATTGAAAACCCGAAGAGTGGGATGACTTAGCATTCTTTATCCTGGTGAAAATGACATTGTACATTGTCAGACAAATCATGAGACAGCTAACAGCTCACCAGCTGCCGCATAACGTGAGACATGCTGCCCAGATCTTGACCTTATAAGCTTTTAAAACAGTCAAGGCTAATTAACCTACATATTAGACAGAATCTGCGTGGGGCACTCAAACAATTCATAGTTCCATTATTGACTAGAATTTCCATGTGATTCTCAGTTAGCTTCCTGTCTCACATCTTTTCTCTATCTTAACTTTGATATTGAGAGACAGATGTTCTTTTTGTTCAAATATATGCATAAGAAAAGCCTCAGCAAAATGCTATGTTTGCCACTGCACAAAAGTGGGGTCATGTTGCTGTGCATGCCTATACATCTCATTCAGGAAAATTTGCAGTTTTTCGAGGTCCAATAGGTCTTCCTAAATAGGAATAGGGCAATGAATTCCTGCCTAAGAACACACATAGATTGTTAGCTTGAGATGTCCTCTTTTTCTCGCTGAAAATGTGTTACTGATTAGTTAGAAACAGTGCCAAAAGCTTCAGGGCATGTTAGTCATCTACCCTTGATCCAACATTGATACACAAAACATGGCTACGAATGTACATTTGAAGGAAGCTAGAAATATGGACCGGGAAAAAAATAAATGTTACGTTGACAGGGTTAGATGAAGAGAGTTGGGAACAAGCTCGTGAACAGCATAATCACTGACAGGGAATTGTTAAGCTGATTAGCTTCTTCCTGTGCTGCAGATTCTATGGACTATAATTTTAAATTCTTTATCTTGATGGAATGCAATAAAGATGATACACCTCAATAACAAATAAAACTGTTGACTAAAGCAAAATTACAACACAAATAAAGATTTGTTTTGACTCTGCTGTATTAAAAGGGATGGCCATGTCTGAAAATTACAGGGAAAATCTTGGTTCCTACTGATCCACCACACACCATTCATAAAGCAATTAGAAATGGCATCCAGTTACAGATCAGCAGAAATGGTCCAGTTCAATGCAAATTGAAGATCTTTGGAGAGTGGCCCTATGCTGCATCCAAAACTCTATTGCTCATATCCTAACCCACATTTAGTGTTGCTCACCCATCACCCTGTGCTCCCTGCCCTACATTCACTCCCAATCCCCCATGCCTTGATTTTAAAATTCTCATGTTCAAATAATTTCATGGCCTCACTCCTCTTACAAGAATTCTGCAGTCCTCCAAATCTGACCTCCTGTGCATCCACACTTTTCATGGCACTAGGTCTAATACAGATAGGAAATATACAGTAAATGGCAGAACCCTTAAAAGTATTGATAGGAACCCTTAAGAGTATTGATAGGGATCTGGGTGTACAGGTACACAGGTTACTGAAAGTGGCAATGCAGGTGGAGAAGGTAGTCAAGAAGGCATACAGCATGCTTGCCTTCATCGGCTGGGGCATTGAGTTTAAAAATTGGCAAGTCATGTTGCAGCTTTATAGAACCTTAGTTAGGCCACACTTGGAATATAGTCTTCAATTCTGGTCGCCACACTGCCAGAAGGATGTGGAGGCTTTGAAGAGGGTACAGAAAAGATTTACCAGGATGTTGCCTGGTATGGAGGGCATTAGCTATGAGGAGAGGTTGGAGAAACTTGATTTGTTTTCACTGGAACGACGGAGGTTGAGGGGCGACCTGATAGAAGTCTACAAGATTATGAGAGGCATGGACAGAGTGGATAGTCAGAAGCTTTTTCCCAGGTGGAAGAGTCAATTACTAGGGGGCGCAGGTTTAAGGGGCAAGGTTTAAAGTAGATATATGAGGCAGATTTTTTTTACACAGAGAGTAGTGGGTGCTTGGAACTCATTGCCGGAGGAGGTAGTGGCAGCAGACTTTTAAGGGGGTAGTGACTTTTAAGGGGCGTGTTGACAAATACATGACTAGGATGGGAATAGAGGGATATGGTCCCCGGAAGGGTAGGAGGTTTTAGTTAAGTCGGGAAGCATGGTCAGTGCAGGCTTGGAGGGCCAAAGGGCCTGTTCCTTTGCTATAATTTTCTTTGTTATTTGTTCTTTGTTCATTTGTGTCTGTGGTGATATGCATAGGCTCTATGCTCCCTCCCCAAATCTCTCTGACTTTCCAACTCTTTTCTCCTCCTTAAAATATACTTATTTTACCAAGCTTTGTGTTTCACTCTTTGGCTTGATGGGAAATTGTGTCCATTATGTTCCTGTGGAGTGCTCTGGTATCCTTCCCTATGTTAAAGTTCTTTATAAACATTAGTTGCTGCTATTTACTAGGTAATATAATGAGAGAAAGAAGGGGAATAGAGGTAAAATCAATGGGAGAAAAAGATTATTAACCTATACTTATAGTTTATCGTCAATTTGACCTTTTTAGTTACTTTCTGAATGGGACAAGCTCAAATCGATGAATACATTTAGATGTGGATTATCTACTTTAGTACTGAATCATCCTCTAACTGGATGACAATTCTTTTTATCAATTAGCCTACAAAGATCATCATCTAAAACAATGAGTACAACAAGTACAACTTGTATTTATAAACCACCGTTAATGTAATTAAATGTCTCAAGTGCTTCACATGCATTATAAAACACACTTTAACACCAAGCCACATAAGGAGATATTAGGGTAGATGTCCAAAAAGCTTTGTCAGGATTAGATTTTTTTTTAAGTCTTAAAAGAGGGAACTGAGGTAGAGAGGAGGAAAGGTTTATGCCCAGGCAGCTGAAGGCACAACCACCAATGTTGGAGCTATTAAAATCAGGCATGCTCAAGAGGCCAAAATTAGAGGAGCACAGATATGTCCTCAGAGGGTTGTGGGGCTGGAAGAAATTACAGAGGTAGGGAAGGGCGAGGTCATGAAAGGATTAGAGAACACTGATAGATACCAATGTTATTTTATATTCTAGCTTTTCAAATGTATTTATTCCAAAGAACATGCCATAAAATTGGCAATTGCCAGACACAACCTAGCTGTGATACAGTACAATATACTCAAACATCTCGACCGGGTGCTTATAGGAATAGACTCTTGTGCTGAAATAAAACATTTGGACAGGCCATATTTGCTCTATTCATGCTCACAGTCTACCCAGGATAACTTTAGATGTATGATCTCAGTCCCCATTTCAACTCAATATAGACAGCTGGAGCTACAGAATTGGCACAGCAAATCTCAAATTATTGCAGGATCAAGCCCAAACAATCAAAATATTTAATAAAGATTCAATATTTAGTGAAAGCAACTGCAATGTTATAAGCAGCTGAAGCAATGCCAATATGATGTAGGAACTCTTGAGCCATTTCCCAATTGACCTGTTATAAAGATCATTAAGTTAAGCAACTCTGAAAGAGAACAAAGGAAGCCATATTTTACATTAGTGAGTTTGGCACTACATTAATTCCATAATTCATTCTTAGTTTCCAAAAAGTAGAATTTAAAGTGCAGCTCCAACATACCTATCAGGTCAATGGAGGAAATTGCTTGCACCATCTTTTGGATTGATAACTAAAAGTGTCAAAATTACCAAAAGAATGAAAGGTGAGGTTAGGTGGTTGTTTTCCCACAAAGATAGAAGTTTGTTAAGATATGGAATGTGCTATCCAAATCAAAATCCAATCTACTTTCTAAAAGATAAGTGGAGCAACATTTAAACAATAATATTCAGCATACAGAGAATGGGTGGGGGGGGGGGGGGGGGGGGTTGGGCAGTTTGAGAACACTTGATGGGCTGAATGGCTTCCATTCTGTGCTGCAGAATTTTATAATTCTACACTGACTTACAAATTTAACACTGGTACTGTATTCACAAACTTTATACTTCTGAAAAAAGCTTAAAGAAAAATGAATAAACTGGATTACATTTATTGGCAAAAGCCAGCTGCAACCATTTCTCCCACTATCTGCTAGATCCTGCTCACATGTACATTTGTAAAAATGTAGGCCAATCATAATTCTTTTAATTCTATTTAGCCTTCCCAAATCCAGATTTAAAAACTTTGGTCTACCATCCCTTTAAATGGTAGAGGTGTAATGCAAAACATGCTGAACTTGAGATCTAAAGTGGTCTCAGTGCATGACTGACAGTAGCCCATGTGCCTACACATCATCTGGGTGCTTGACAATCCCAGTAAACAAATATAAAGTAATCTCACATTATCAAAACCAGAAATGTAATTGGGGATCTTTATTTTGATATCAATGCTGAATTGGAAAAGTTCTTAACATTTGATGTACTGTTGCCCTCTCCCAGAATTTTCCATTTTTTGTTTCCTTTTAACAACATATTTTTAAAGAGAAAATAAGCAAGCTTCCTTTGAAGGCTCCAAGATCCTTCCTTTGAAATTAATCGCTTATCAAAGCCAACGTATTGGAAACAAATACCTGATCTTCGATCTGCATTTCTCTTGCTAGCACAGCAGAGGTCAAAGGTTCACACAGAAACAGAAGTGAACCATCTTGTAATGGGTTGGCATGCCTTATTCGTCAGTGCGACTTTCCTTGTCTAAGGAATTGAAATATCAATTGATTGCACTGTCAAGTCAGCTATTTTTTTGTTACTTCATTTGAGGGATGTGGGCATCACTGCCTGGGTTGGAATTCAATGCCTATCCCTAATTGTTCTTTAGCAGGAGCTGCAGTCCACGTGGTGTAGGTACATCCACAATGCTGTCAGGAAGGGAGTTCAAGGATTTTGACACATGACAGTGAAGGAACGGTGATATATTTCCAAGTAATCTGTACGGTCACCAACACATGACCAGCCCCTTTGTTAACTGAGTAAATCAGGAATCATGAGTTAACAATTAGCTAACTACAACAACATTAACAATTACACACACTAGCACCCATCTCAAATGAGTATTCTTTTCTCAACATGTTCTTTTCTTCATTTGACATTACAGATTTCAAATTTCAAAGATCATTGACGCAACAGTTATAAAATGTGAAAATTAACAGCACCTAAGCATGTTTCAGTTCACCACAATTTTATTTAGTAATATCTCAAAAGAAATCATGTGACTATAGTCAGGCCAGAATATTCATTTGATTTGCACATTTCCATTTCATCTTACAGTTAGAACATTAAATAGAACTTGTAAAGGAACTGAATTGTGCAAAATAAAAACTAAAGCAGAATAACTATTTCTGGGAAGGAAACAGGTATTTAGCTATGAAAGGTCAACAAATGGTAACATCATTAGTCAGATTTACCATCGCCCATATTTCTGCCCTTCAAGTTGCTGGAAATAAGAGATGGAAATGATAGTGCTCTCCACAAGTATCTCGTGCCTGACTGAATAGGGCAAGCAACTACACATTCTTTGCCATTCAGATTGAATGAGTCTGAAATGAACCATGCATGTATGACCAGGAAAGTGCTTAATGAAATTAATGCCAAATCAGGCACAAAAATAGAAAACACAGGAGCACAGGAAATAGGAGGAGTAGACCATACAGCCCATCAATCCTGCTCCAACATTCAATACAATGATGGCTGATCTTGGGCTTCAACTCCACTTTCTCACCTTCTCCTCAAATCCCATGTGACACCAAAAATCTGTCTAAAAATGTATTCAATGATGGAGCATCAACCACACCCCTCGAGGGTGGAGAATTTCAAAGATTCACAACCATTTGAGTGAAGAAATTTCTCCTCATCTTAGGGTAAGTGATTTGTCCCGTATTGAGGTTGCACCACCCCCCACCCCGTGTTTTAGACTCCCCAATAAGCAGAAACAATCTTTCAGCATTTAACCTACAAATCCCTTCAGAATCTTGTATGTTTCAATGAAATCACCTCTTAATTTTCTGAACTCCAGAAAATATAGCACCAATTTGCTCAGCCTCTCATCATAGGTCAACACCCTCACCCCAGGGAGCAATCTAGTGAACCTTGGCTGTACTGCCTCCAATGCAAGATTATCCTTATTTAAATATGGAGACCAAAACTACACACATTATTCTAGGTGTGGTCCACCAAAGTCCTGTACAACTGTACCAAGACTTCTTTATTCCTGTGCTTTGATCCCTTTGAAATAAATTTGCCCTCCTAGTTGCTTGCTGTAACTGCGTGCTAACTTTCTGCATTCTTTGTACAAGCACACCCAGGTCTCTCTGAACATAAACGTTTACAAATTTCACATCTTTCAAAAATATTCTGCTTTCCTATTCGTACAACAAAGGTGGATAAGCTCATACTTCCCCACATGTTATTCTATCTACCATCTTATTGCTCACTTGCTTAACCTATCTTTACTTCTCTGCACCCTCTCCGTCTTCTGCTCACAGCTTACATTTCCACCCAGCAATTGTCAACAAACTTAGAAACTTGCTCATTGTCTCTTCATCTCGAAATTAATCTGAAACAGTTCCTACCCCTGATCACTGTATTCTCCTTCCCCCTCAAAAGATGAACAGCTTACCACTCAGTGCCAAAATGTACATTCAAAACCATGGAATCCCTATAGTGCAGAAAGAGGCCACCTGGCCTGCTAAGTCTGCACTGACTCATCAAAAGAGCATACCATCCAGGTCTTCCCCTCTGCCCTATCTCCGTAACCCCATGCAATTTAACATGGCCAATCCACCTAACCTGCTCATCTTTGGACTGTGGGAGGAAACCAGAGCACACAGGGCGAATGTGCAATCTCCGCACAGACAGCCAGAATCGAACCCGGGTTCCTGGTGATGTGAGGCAGCAGTGATAATCACTGTGTCACCGTGCTTCCCTATTTGAAGAACATTAATCTGACTGATATACTGAAGAATTGCCACATCACTGGACATATGCTCAGCATGCAAAGGAAAGGAAAAAGTATCAGCAAGTACTAATAGGCTATAATAAAAACTGTCATTCATATTGTCCTTCAAACGATCCACTGCCTGAAAGCATCAACACAAGACCTGTTCTAATTTAATCCTATATTTTATTAGCAATCATAATGACTTTATGTTACATCTGGTATGCTCATCTTTATAACCCATTGGAAAACTATTGAGATACATGGGCAAATAATTTGCTTTAAATTGCCAGAAATGGTCAGATTCTTTTAGTATGCCAAGAACTAGTTTGTGTGATAAAAGACATTAAAGCTGCTTAGTCAGATACTCACCAGAGTGAAAGGTCTAAGCTACTAAAATCATTTTTAATAAATATCTATAGTAACATTTTACTTAAAATGCCTTTTTTTAAAAATGACATTTACTGGAATACTAAATTTGAAAATGCATCATAACCGAAAGATTCCGATTTCTTTGCCATAACACCTGATACTAGTGTAGAAGTCACTCTTGTAAACTTAGACATAAAAACGTCTAAATATGCACGTTCAACCAGATTTTTAAAATTTGCAAATATAACTTGCTCTTTAAAAGGTTTCACATTAATTGCGTCATTCATTATATACCCTTCCCACAAGTGAAGGACTTGTTACCTGCCATCTATCGAAAAGAGTTCAAATCCACACTTTTAAAATCGAATCAGCAACCAATGACTATACACATAGAAGAAAAATCAAAGCAGGGAAGATCGAGCTGCCTCCAAAGTGGCATGCCTTGCAAGAGAACTTCATATCATTTTCTGCCAGAGTTGGTGAACCAATACCCGAGACAGGCAAGTCCACTATACAACTTGGCTTCGTTGATGGAACCCAACAGGGTAGATCCATGACTGGGGACTGGAATTCTTCCCATTCTGCTTCAGATAAGCCTACAAGCCAAACTAGGGGTTGTTCTGGCTGGACACGAAGTGGGAAGCAATGCAGTTTAATCAGCTCAAATTGCAATCTGCTGCCCAACAGCTAATTGGTGATTCCTAAGCCTGCACTCTTATTCACATGTACATAAACTCTCCTAAAGGAGACAAACAGTAACCATACCAGATTTCCCAGGAATTTAGTTTGGAGATTGTTAAGCACCTTCACGGGTTTACCAATATCAAAAGCTGATCAAAGTAGAAGAAGGTGTGGCACGATGGCACAGTGGTTAGCACTGCTACCTCAGCACCAGGGACCCAGGTTCAATTCCAGCTTGGGTGACTGTTTGTGTGGGGTTTGCACATTCTTCCCGTGTCAACATGGGTTTGCTCCGGTTTCTTTACACACTCCAAAAGATGGGCAGGTTGATTGGCCGTGCTAAATTGCCCCTTAGCATCAGGGAGATTAGCAGGGTAAATACATGGGGTTACAGGGATAGGGCCTGGGGGGATTGTTGTCACTGCAGGCTCAATGGGCCAAATGGTCTCCTTCTGCACTGTAAGGATTCTATAATTCTATTTCACTATCAACATTTTAATACCAACATTTACCATGCTTCCCATTTGTCGCCAAATCTGAAATCATTCTTAAAATTTACCTGTTCAAACAAATTTCCTATTCATCTCACCATGTACCTTTTTTATTTTTCCTTTTGTGAAGTGCTTTGAAAAAAATGTCCACATTAAATGAGCTACGTAAACAAAGTTAGTTGGTAACATTGCTGCCAACGAAAATATCTGACCGAAAAATAGCACCTCAATTGAAAGTTCAATACTATCCTGGGCAACTGGCATTACAGCTTTAATGTATTTCTTATCTCTCACTGTGAAAATTATTTGAACAGAATCTTACATATCAAATAAGATTTAACAGTCATTAAATTGTGGAGAGGTTACGACTGCTATTTACCAGTTTGGATATCACCTAGTTATATAACTTAAAATACAAGCAAGCTCTTTCGTATGCGTGCCTAAACTATATTCACAATAGCTACTTAAGGCAATGAAGCAACAAATATAACAACTTGAATAAAATATTAACATGGAAATAAAGAATTGCTTTAGATGTTTCAATGCGACAGATCTCAGAATGCACAAAAAAACCAAAGCTCTGTAAAAAAAATTAAGACTGAAAAATAAGTGAGATACAAAAAGGATTTATGGAATGTGATCCAACATTTGCAGAGTTGACATCAAGCCAGATGTGAAGTGCCAAAAAAAACACCAACAAAAGAACAATTTGAGTGATTAGCATGATAGTTATACTCACCTCCTTTAGTGACACCCTTCTCTTTTATATTTCAAACTATTCTATTTCCAACTGTAATCTCACATAGCACAAAATTTGAAATGGTTATGAAACACCCAGCCTTTATCAATGTCTACAAGAGGGAGAAAACCAACTAGCATTCTTTAGATGCCTGCATAATAAACAAACTACAAGAGTTTATTCTGTCCAATAACAATCATGTGGCATGGGAGGAGAAAGGAGATTTCTTAGCACGTCAGCTTAAAGAAGACAGATGATCTGTCACTATCCGTTACATCCACAGGATACTAAGTAACACATTATAAATTTAAAATGTGCTTCAAACTTCAGCTCAATTTCAAGGGCTTTCTGTCCTATCAGAATTACACAACTCTGTTACTCCAGATACTATATAGTGATTTTCCCTTTCCCACATAGTCATCCAGACTCAAAACATTAGCTCTGTCTCCACAGATGCTGAGATTTTCCAGCATTTTTTTGTTTTTGTTATTCAACGTTTGACCTCAACAGATACAAATTTATCCAGAAAAAATATTTTCTTCTAACATATTCCACAATTGAGTAAATTATGGTTTACAGTTCGTGCCACAATTTAATTCAGTTAACTACCCCTAACGAACAAACTATTCTTTTAACAATGTTAAAAATGGAATTTCCATCACTTAAGGTTTAAAAAGAATTAGATTTTCACTGTTGCCACTTAGATCTGATTCTGCAGAGGTGAAAATATTTGGAATATACATTAGCTATTACACATTCTTTCATAGATTACATCTTTTTTGTCTTTAGAAATCAAATATGCCATGTTGGATCACATTCCATAAATCCTTTTTGTATCTCACTTATTTTTCAGTCTTAATTTTTTTTACAGAGCTTTGGTTTTTTTGTGCATTCTGAGCTCTGTCGCATTGAAACATCTACCCTGCATCTAGCAACAAAATAAAACTATTCCCTTGGATTGTGACTCCATTTTTTGAACTTTCCTTAGTTTGAAGAGGGCACTATTCCCACGTAACTTCTATCATTCAAACACAAATGCCAGCTCTATTATTGAAACCAGGAAAAACCTCAAAGGGTTCAAATTCCATTTAATATTGTGAAAAACACTGAGGAAAATTCCCACACATTAAACATTATTTAAACCTATAACATATAAAGCTACTGAATGTGACACCCAACATTTCACTAGTTCTTTCTTCAAACACATTATGAATCTACAATGCTTTGAAAGCTTCATTCAATTATAATAAACCGGATAACCACAGTTATTTCTGTTTATCGAACATGTTTTAAGTATTTCTCACATTTGAAAACTTCTCATCATCTGAATGCGACCCCAGTTCAAATGGTATTACATTTGCCGTATGTAATAATACAAAACATATTAAAACCCTAGTATATATAATTCTATAAAAATGTTCCATAATCTACATTTTAGTGAATCTATTTAAATTCAGATTTGTCAGGCAGCTCAAATAGATCTACGTTCGACAGGTAAACCTCCATTTACCAGTTTACTTTTTTCAAGGTAGAAAGTGAAGACAATTATCAATTGAGGCCAAACAAAAATGAAACAATTGTGAAAATTATGTAAAAGATATGTTTCTTTTTCAGAATGTAACTGACTTAATTGTGTATGTATGAGCCCAGAGTGGCAGCAAGTCAGTTCACATCCATAATTTTCCCAATGACTCCCTAATCCAATCCAGGATGCTAAACGTAGGCGCCAAGTCAAGTTCAATAGTGTCTTGAGTGGGAATTTTAGGAGATGAGTCACAAGTATTTCCTGTTGGGCAGTTACAGAATGTCTGCAGAAGAGCATGCCTTTGTCAGCAGATCATGCTGGTGGGTGTACTGTAGATTCAAACATTTCTTTACAATTTGAACATCCTGATTGCTGGATGTACTACATTAGTTGGGCTGAAAGGCCTGTTCCTGTGCTGTACATGCAATGTAAACTAATTTGTGTATGTGGCAGGTTGAAATTGTTTCTCTTGTGAATTTAGGATCTTGTCAAGTCAGTATTAACAAAAAAAAACAACTTCTGGAAGCGTGTGGAGAAAAGCACTCTTTTTTTTTTTGGGAACTAGCCAACAAACTCGAGTGAGCAGATTTCTCCAGCTTGTAGAATTGAATGATTGGGGGCGGAGGGGAGGGAAGGGAGAAGTAATTTCTGTCCACCGGTTTGTGCCCTGACAAGATCCTTGAGTGGATCTCAGTGGTGGACACCAATCCGATCCATGAGGGATCTACTGCAGGGAGTGGGGCAGAGGGTTGGGGGGGCAGAGGGTTGGGAGGACAGTTGGAAGCTGTCAGACGGTAAGGAAGAAAAGCCTGGGGAGGAGGAGGAGGGGGGGAAATAGAACTGAGATTGTGAACAATTGAGGTGGCAGATGCTCAGAGCTGCTGCTCGAATCTGTCAGCGCTGAGACGCCCCCTGGGCAATGGGGTGGGTCCTCCTGGCAGTTATTTTTTGAATCGAGCGTCCAATACACTTTCAGCAATCTTACTTATATTTATTTTTAAAATACAAAATAAGGGGGGATTGA